>NC_053164.1:68769479-69069479 GCF_016835505.1 Polypterus senegalus | reverse complement strand
TTTCTTGATGTCACCAATTACTTATATTTATGTATAATACATCTCTGTTACCATCAAAAGACTTATTAACACCCTTAGTTCTTTAAACAAACCCTGAACATCTTCATCTATGATCTCCAACTTCTGTATGTTCACATTGGATCCCTCCTCACTGGCTGTATAACATCCTGGTATTGCACCTGCTCAGTTCAGGACCACAAAACACTTCAGAGGGTACCAAGTGCAGATCTCGTTTTCATGGTATCATAAACACTTCCTTTAAAGGCAAACAGTGTTTTCAAAGTTATTAAAGTCTGGGCTGTTGGTATTGTAGTTCTACCACTAGTCTGTTAGAGTCAGTAAAGTATAAATCTCATAATAAGACACGATAATCAATCTGTGGTGCCATTGACTATAGACATCATGAAGCACTGTAAGAGGAACGTAGGGCCTAATTCCAAGGCTCTGTAGTTACAGAGTTACAGCTACAGTTACAGAAGGCAGTGAAGGAATGTAGGAAACTCTTATTAAAATATTTTGAGACCCCAAGTTGCTATAGGATAGTACACATGAGCTCCAATCAGTGGTAATCTGCACTTTTAAACCGGCCCTAGAAGTGATTACCCAGCATTTCTGAATTAGTAATTGACTTGGGCTTTAAGAAGTTATTGGCAAGAGTTCAACTGGTAGGGGAACAACAGGCTAGAGTTTGAATAAGGTGTTTAAAGAAGTTACAGTATTTGGAAGAAAGGGTAGAAAGGGGTGCTGTTGGAGTTCTGGTGCATAACTGTACCAGCCATCTCACTAGATAATCGTGGTCATCCTTTTGCATAAGCAGATACCTTGGGCTTTAGGTCTTTTGTTATTTTTCCATCTTGTAATTTGTGTTTTCCTTGATGTATTAACCTCCTCTTAAAAAAAACCTGTATAGTACAGTATTGTTTTGTTTTTCTTGTTCACCTTTGGAGATGTGTATGATTTTTTATTTTTATATACTTTAATTATTAGTCTGCCTTATTTCAATAAATGGAATCCACTTCAATAAAGTGGCAGGCATTCAGGATAGCCATTAACCAACTATGAACATATTTAGGGAGGTCAGTGCATGATGACACAAGTTGAACAGTGACTTTAACGCTGTATATGGGTTACTTACCCTTTCCTCTCACCATAGCTAGAACTAAACAAATGCCATAATGTTCTATTTTTGCAGACATAAGAATACGTGTCTTTATCAACAATTACTGTTGTAGAACTGTGACGTGTGGTCCGTTGTGCTGCAACAATTTTAAATAAATAATCATGCCCCATTTGGGTGTAGGCTCCAAGCGGGTGTGAGGGTGCTTAAGTGCGTTTCACTCTGTAGTTAGCAGAAGCACTAGCTGGCCACACCATATACATGTGCAGGTTCAAGTGGGTCAGTCAGGTGCCTCAATGATGCCTTGGAAGGAGCGGCTTCTCACACCTGCACCCACTTAGGTAGCAGATTTAAGAAAAGCCTCCATGGAGCTGGAGGGGAAAATTAAAAGAGACAAGAATACAATGGAGGAGAAAGGGAAGGGAAAGACAGAGTGAGAGAGAGAGAGAGAAAGAGAGAGAAGAAGAAGAAAAACAAAGAGGAGGCAGGAGGCGAAAGGACCCTGTGTATTTGACTGAATGAGCGGGCTAAAGAGCGGGAGCAGAATCAGGAAGCTGTGTGGTGAGTCCCTTAAGGAGTGGCTGGCCAGTGCCCAGGGGTTGCTGTAGGTGATCACTCCAGCTGAGCGACTCAGGGAGCTGGAGTGTACAGCTGATGCAGGCAGCTTGCCGCAGAAGTCCAAGAAGGCAGTTGGAGTCAGAGGTTCCATTTGGGTGCCCCAATGTGACCGCCATGGCCTTTGGGGACCCCAGCCTAGGTCCAGAGTGGGAATCTAGCTGTAACCATGGTACCAACCGAACCCGGACTCATGGAAGGTCAGCTGTGTCTATCAGCAGGGCGACACCTCTGCTGCAAGTCCCATATGGAATGAGCTGAGGAGACATCGGTATTGAATGGACACACAGTGAATCTGTTTTTAAAGACAGTTTCCTGCCTTTGTTTTAACCTCATTTTAATGGATTTATTTGGATTAACTTTAACCTTCACTATAATGGACTTTTATGGATTAAATTATTTATTTACACAGCCAAATTTTTGAACACTCTTTGATGTGTTTCTTTTAATAAAAGAACTACAGTACTTTTACACCATCCCCTTGATTTGAGAATGAAGGCGTGGTGTCCTCATTTGCCGCTCATCCCGGTCACTGACTATCGACAGTTGTCGGGTTCAGATTCTTCTGGTGGGACCTGGTACATGAGGCTGACCCACACTGTCATGAGGACATAAGAATAAACAGGCATTTTGAGAGCATGTTTACTAGGCAATATTATAAGCATGTTAAACAAATAGTAACATTTAAATTAATGATGCAAAGTGTAGTTGATGTGTAGTTAATGTATTAGGCATTTACATTAAATGCACAATATTAGCACAATGCATGGAAAAGAAACAGTAGCCTGAAAAAATGTTGCTGATTTTATTTAGAGTTCCTGCTAATACAGAGGGATGTAGAATGAAATAAAATAAACATAAACCACATTAAAGGCTTTCTAATGTATTATTTTCTGTGTTGTCCCAGTTTTTATGAGATATCCATCATTTTACAACTTCTTCAACAACCTCCACATCCAGTTTTGAAGTGGTCTTTGTCAGAACAGGAGTCGTACCCTTTGGATATTTGTATGTACCAATTCTATTAAGAAATAAAAAGTGCATTAGTTATATGATCCTTGATATAACTTATTTGTGCAGCAGTTTTACAGCTTGTGCCTAAATGTATCAATGTCACATAGTTAGACTACTCATTCTCATTTTATGTACATGTACCATTTGAATGATTTACAAATTAGAATTCAAAATAAAGTTTGCTTTCTTGTTTGTTTAGGGCAAAAGCCAATATAATTAAAATGCTTATACAAAACATCTTAAATGGACAACAGATTATGTAAATTATTACATTATTCATATATTTCTGCTTTGCATTAACAATCCTTTTGTGTACTTACCGTTGACTTTTGTAACTGGATTTTTCAAATGGACGAATATACTCAACCTCATCTTTTTGATGACACACAAGTCAACATTGCTTCCAGATCCTAAATCGTTCATGATGCCTGCAGCAATTGCATCTCTTACAAGCTTTTTGCCTCTTCCTCCTTGTGTTAGATTAAAGGAGATATGAGTACCATTAACAACCAAGATTAATTGAAATAATGGAACATATTTTCAAATCTTGCCAATTTATATTCAGTACCAATTCATGTCTGCAAAATAAGTAATAACTAATTTCTTGCAAAAGTAAAAACAATAATTAATGTTTTCAATGTAAATATGGAATATATAAGTGAATATCAGCAAACTTCTTTGAAAGCAAGAGAAAACAAATAATAGTGTACATATGGTCCAAACAAACAAAAAGGAAAAACAACATAATAAAAACACAATAGCAGCTAAATTATATTCTTTGTCATATTCCTAACTGTTGAAACAACATGAACAAAAGCAGATACGGTGCAATGTAGGAATGTAGGAATCAATGTATATAAAAAGAATTTGTAATGAAAAATAATAGTAACCTGACCTAAGTTCTAAGGTTAGAAAAAAGAAGCATATTTTATTCTTAACATATGTAAACCTTCTATATTCACCAATTTCCTTTCTCATTCTAAAGATAACCATGTAAAATTAATTTGTGAATCTAAATTTGCTCTGTATGAATGAGGGAGGAAGATATAGTACATCATGTCCTATAATGAAATCATCCAAAACTTCCTAAATTGTGTACCGTGCTGAAAAATAAAACTGAGCTCTCAGCTGCTTTTAAGTGAAATATGTTGACTCAGAAAAGAGAAGGATCAATAAAATTTGCTTTTAATTTTGTAAAACAAAATCTACAATTATCCAGGGGTGCCCAATTAGAGGATAAAACTAAAACCAAGAAGATCCTTGAATACTGAACAATCATGTTATTGTGAACAGCTAGGTTCTGAACTTCGAATCCTCAGTGTACAATAAGACTACATATATCAAGAAGAGCAGACAAATAAGATATTAGAGGCAACCATTTTGTTAATTGTTGGAAATTATTCAAATAAGTAAGCCAACACATCTCTAAGTGAGCTAAGAAGCATCTTGATGTGTTGTATTATCTCTTCATCTAACCCATGTTTGTGTTAAAGAAATTGCAGTTTAAGTGTGCCAGTGTTTTAGATCATTCTTCTTGGCAAAACCAAGCAGTGATTTAATAACAACTATACCTTTTCTGTGAGATCTGTAACATCTATTTTTAAAAAGTAATAACCGTAATAGTAAAATTTATTCCCTTATGAAAATGAATTTTCCTTTAAGGCAGAGGGCTTTGTCTTAATAAGCTTATACTGGGGAGAAGAGCAGAACAATCACCTCTTGAGCAGTAATTAAACAAATTCAAGCAATAAAAAATGCTTCATTGTATGTAAAGGAATCTATGCCAGTTTTAAATTATAATGATGCCATAACTTACACTCATGTTTGGTTTAAATCTGTCCTCAAACACTGATAAAGCAGGAAGATCTCCAGAACCTGAAACACAAAAGTAAATAGTTTCAGAAATCTGAAATTTTCATTGTTATTGTAATTCAGACTTGTCCATCTGAATACATACCCATCGTTGCAAATGGAAGTTTGAGAACTGAACCAAAAGGGCTAACGGTGAAAATATGAGGTCCAGTGCAGTCCACACCTCCAAGGACTAGCATAGCACTGATTTGTCCTCTATACCTAGATACAGAAAACAATTAAAAAGAATTATTATATTTCTCTTTCAAATTTTATGGTGCAATTAATTGGAATCAGCTTTATTAAACAACAATCAATAGTTTAGAACTATAGTAAAGTAAGGTAGACAGACATCTTTACTAAATCCTAAAGGTTTGACTCTAAGAATTAATAATTAAAAGAAAGGTCAATAAATATTTGCCATAGCTTGCTCCCCAACCACAGACAACAAACCTTAGTTGCTCAGAACTATTAATTCACAATTCATTATGCAGTGTATAGTATAACTCATAAAAGTATTACTTTTACAAATGCAAGTCTAAGCTAGGAACCATAGTGGTTACTGTTGCTGTCTAACAGCCCCAGAGTTCTAAGTTCAAACCCGGTCTCAATTACTGTCTCTGTTCAATTTTCACTTTCTCCATGTGTCTGATTTGATTTTCATTGGATACAGCAGTTTCTTTTACATCCCAAACACCTGTAGGCTAGTTTGATTGACATTGTGTGTGCAAGTGAGTGAATCTGGAAATTGACTTGTATATGTTTGGGGGCTTTTTCCTTCCTGGTAACACCAGCTATCCTGTACAGGCTCAGAAAATGAATGAACAAGTGACAAAGCCAATGAATGAATAATAAAATGTGTTGTACACAATTCATAACATATGCATTGAAACATTTAGGACACATTCTATTATGACAATTATTTTTAATATGACTAATTGTTACAAAAATATTTAATAAACAGAAATGTGATAATTGACTCATTAATAAAGCATGTAAAAATATGAAATGCTCCAACTTTATATCAAATACACAAAAATCAAAAGAAGTACAGTATCCGCTTAACAAAATATTGTTACTTTGACCTCAAATGAGTGTCTATGGCAATATATGGGGAAACCAGTAAAAGAACTAATAGTAAAATCACTCTATTTGATTAGTCTTAAATTTAACAATATTAAGATTCTTTAAGACGCACGGTGGCGCAGTGGGTAGCGCTGCTGCCTTGCAGTTAGGAGACCGGTCCTCCCTGCGTGGAGTCTACATGTTCTCCCGTGTCTGTGTGGGTTTGCTCGGTTTCCTCCCACAGTCCAAAGACATGCAGATTAGGTGCATTGGCGATTCTAAATTGTCTCTGTGGGTGTGTGTGTGTGTGCCCTGCCCACAGTTTGTTTCCTGCCCTGTGTTGGCTGGGATTGGCTCCAGCAGACCCCTGTGACCCTGTAGTTAGGATATAGCAGGTTGTTCAATGGATGGATGGAAGTTTCTTTATATTTGTTAAAGGGTCTTCATACGTTAAGATAATAAAAGGACAGCTGAAGGCAATTCAAGGCATATAGGATGTAATTCATTTTAATGCATAAATGAGGCTTTAGTTTGTTTGAAGATGTAGCAATATTTGATTGACCTTAAATTTAAATTTAAAATTAGGCTTGACTTTATTTTTATTATGTTATGCCATACTTTTTATAAGAGAAAACATTTTTTTCCTACAATGAGAAGGAAACTTTATAGACATGACTTAAGTGCAAATATGGCAAAACCAAAGCTAATTTTATGATAAATTAAATTTAGTATTGTTCAAAGAATTAATCATGCTTTACAGCTAGTATATAAATGGCATACTTATTATTGTGACAATAATCTTTATACACAAAATATACCTTAAACACAATGCTGCTTCTCTTTTAAAGGTATTGGATTTTTATTGGAGTTTTACAGGCATTATATGCATTTTAAAAAGAGACATCAAGCATTTCAAGAATATTGCTCAGAATAAGCAATTCCAAATTATGACATTATGTCTGACTAAAATGTAAGTGATTTTAAGCCATATTTATTACCTGAACAACATGTCTTGAAGAATGCGACAAGCCATGATCAGCCTTGGATTTCTACCTAATGAAAGTGACTGGAGCTGAAGGTTTGAGGACAACATGTCAGTTGTCTTCTCTGTATCTGCTGCTGTGCCTGCACCACAGCAACTAGTAAAAAAAGTAAAGAAGGATAACTAAATTAACATCACTATAAAAATAAATAGTTAACAATATTCAATTTGCTTCTGTTTGTTAAAGGGTCTTCATACACTAATATAATAAAAGGACAGCTGAAGGTTTTCCAAGACTTATAGGGTGCCATTCATTTTAATGCATAAATGAAGCTTTAGTTTGTTTCAAGATGAAGCAATATTTGACTGACCATAAATTTATATTTAAAATTAGGCTTGACTTTATTTTTATGCCATACTTTTTGTTAAGAAAAATCCAATTATTTTTTTCTACAATGAGAAGGGAAACTTTATGGACATGCATTGCTAAAAGGGCTCTCTGGCTCAAGCACATAGTATGCACACAGCACATGCCTTACAGCTATATTAATGGCATACTTATTATTGTAACAACAATCTTTATATACATAATTTACCTTAAACATAAAGCTGCTTGTCTTTTAAAGGTATTGGATTTTAATTAGAGTTTTACAGGCATTACATAGATTTTTAAAAAGGTACATCAAGCATTTCAACATAACTAATATTCATTCAAATATCCATCCATCCATCCATTATCCAACCCGCTATATCCTAACTACAGGGTGATGGGGGTCTGCTGGAACCAATCCCAGCCAACACCGGGTGCAATGCAAGAAACAAACCCTGGGCAGGGTGCCAACCCACTGCAGTTCGCTCAAATATCCATCTTCTAATTTCTCCCTATTCATTTTCAGGGTAGCAGGTAGCACCAGGCACAAGTCACGAAACATCGATGGTTTACCAGTCTATGGGTACAGTTACTCATAATTACGTTCACACCCATTTTGACATAATTCCTAATGCACTTAATATCTGAGGTATAGAAGAAAAACACTTTTGGGTAATGCTATGGGAGGAAGGGCTTGCTGTAGCTTCAGCCACTCCTAGAAATGTCAAGGCCTCAGCATTGCCCACCCTTTTCTAAGAAAAGACACTAGGTATAATAATATTATTAGGTTACCACAGGCATGATTACACACTTTTGTGCACATTTCAAGGTAACAATGATTTGTTCTGTTAAGATACAGGTAATGTTTACTTTGAGATGAAGTTTTCACTAAAGTGCTTACTTAGTGCTTAAGCTCTTTTTTCTCACCCACCTCTCCCAGGAACTATTTCTGCCCCCAACAACCCCATCAGCTACATCTGTCTAAACACACATATTCCACATGGATAGTGACTTCACTTTACCTCCATGCCACACCACTCAGTAAAACATCAACATGGAAGTGAATTAATCCAACATTAACAAAAGGGAAGATGTATTCTGTTTAAATTATTTTTAAGTTTTCCAAATAATGTGTCATTTACAGTGGTTCTGTTTATTAATATAAAATGATGCAAATGATTTCAGTACCCTGATATCAAGTGCACTACTACATGAACCATTGTTCTAAACTGTAAAAAACATGTCTTAAAACATCATTGTGCCAACACAATGTATTAATGTGTATTTTGTCAGAGCCAAGCAAATGCATTTTTTATGTTATACAAAATAGGAAATCAAACATCACAACATTTAATGTAGTGAAAAGTCAAGCAAAATGACACCTTTTATTGGCTAACTAAAAGATTACAATATGCATTTAATGCGAAAGACTTACTAGATATTGGGAGCAATATAATGAATCTTTGAGCAGTTTTATCAGCAACTACCTCTCCTGATGTAGCCCTTGTGTCTGCACCCAATACTACACCATCCTGAAAACAAAAGCAAACATATAACTCGAACAAATGCATTTTTAATTTTAGCAGGGTGTAGAACGATAGAAAGATATGACCTTATGACTGTTAACTGATTACATTCATCGTCAGTCCCTTGAGACATGATAAGATAAAAAGTAGATTAGATATATTTATAACTGGTGCCTACACTGGTAGCATTGAGTACAAGGCAGGAAAGAACTCTGAATGGGAATTGTGCTTTTAAAAACATCCTAATATGTGGAAAAATGACTGAAATCTGTATAGTTGGCTACCTAGCAGAACACTAACTGATTAAGAAATCCTGAACTTAGTCTGTGTTATTGTATGCAGAAACAGCATTTTTAAAATTATGACCCATTGGTAAATCTGTTACCAACCATTCATGGTTATTTATGATTGGAATCTTGTTATGGATCTAAATTAATAAAAGGTGCTTTCTGGAACTTTCATGTGGATGGGTCTTTTGGGAACCAAAAGTGGTTTCTCTCTGGTACCATTATTTTTAAGAGTGAATATAGGAACAAAGAACCATCATCTATGGTTTAAGTTTTGATTTTTTTAATTAAATGACTTACACAAGGAAACATACATCTGTCTTATCAGTTACATCTAGTGAGAAACAATTAAAAGAAAAGGCTATATAAATAAAATGTATTATTATTAACAGTAGTGGTAATTTTATGAAAATTTGTGCCAAAATAATTCTTATAGAACCACTTATAACTGCTTCAAAAGCTACACCTACGCATATGGACCATGGATCTGCAGACACCCACTACAGTATACCTAAAACATGTCCCATATGTCATTAGCATGCGGCTAGAAAACCAGAATACCTGGAAACCCAATGCAAAGAGGGCTAGAACGTGCAGACTCCACATTGAGAGTGGTCGGGTCGAGATTCAAACCAAGTGGCATAGGTCTTTTGGATCAGCAGCGTTATCCACTGCGTCTCCCAGTAGTACGTGTTTGCATTTTACAGCATTACCTTAAAACAACTCCAGCAATAGTGGTGCCTGTTTTCTTGACTTTAGGTTTGTGTTTACCAACATCAGAAGCTTCCAAGCAAGAATTTCTGTAAATCAGTTGAAGAAAAAGCAACTTTGGTTAACTAAATCTTTAAGACCAGATTTCCCTCTTAACGTACTTCCTCATCTTTTTTCTTTTCGTACCTGGATTAAAATTAGTAGAAAAACGATAAACAACATTAATTGCATGAAATTCGTAATTGCGAAGTGTTAACGTTTATAAATAATAGCTGCGTTAGCCAATAATTCTTAACGTAGTAGAAGATTATTCTTATATATAAGGAATAGCTGCATCTGCAAACTAACTCGAATAATCTTTGATTGCAACGCATTTTCTTTCACTTTCTGTTTTGAAAAAAATTAAACTGATATTAAATTAACTTTCGCCTGATATTTACCCTTGTTGCACTAATCATATATTACTAGAGCAGACACCACACAAGTTTTATAAGTGATACGCGTTATTACCTTAAGCAGTTTTCAAAATTAAAACCCCTTTCGGTAGCTCTAACAACGTCGAAGTATTCATCGCTCCACTTCAATTTTCAAGTGACGCAGTTCTTCCTACTAAACTGGAGTTCTGGGCAAGCGCTATTGTCATGTGGCAAACACGGCGAGTGGTTTCAGAATATTTACGTCTACTGGAGCGGGTTGCAAGAACGGCATACATAAATGGGCCGTTTTTAATCAAATGGTTCATTAAGGATGTACATGGTATTACATGCATAAGGAGTTTAAACTAGTTTTAAGAACGATACATCACATCACAGCCATGTATAAATAATCAATTTCTGGTTCGATGGGAGATTCTTTCGGGATCACTGGGTGCTAGACATGAAATCTCGCGCATGTGTCTCTGCGAACGCAGTTGGTGGGAAAAACACATACAACCACTGGGGAACATGCAAAATTCACACGGATTCTGTCCAGCCCAAAACAAAAATTAATGAGGCAGCGACACAAACTGCCTTTCCAACTTTCTACTACTACGGGAATATATTTTAAAGCAATTCAAATGTCAACATATATAACGATAGACTATACAGAAAAATAGATTGTTAAGCACTGTTGTGTTAATTATAATATTAAATTTAATTTACATAACTGCATTTTAATAAGAAAAATACATGTAATTATTACAGACTGGAAATGTGTTCGTTTTAAGATATTCGTTCATGTACAGTATTGGCCACTTGGATTCGCTGTTTGTCACTGACACGTAGAGTGTTTCAGAATCTGGAAACCCCGTACGTTTTAACTTCCATTGGACGCGGGGATTAGATGCGCACTAACAAACGATTTTGTGAGAGAACACTAAAATGAGTCTAATATTGAACAACTGTAACGATGAGTGGCGGTCTGCGGAAGTCAGCACAGGTGTAAGTACTCTGATAACCTTAATAAAATATGCCTTTTATTACTCTTTCTCTCTCTCTATCTGTATAGATTTTTAAATAGAGAAAAACAATCTTTTACTTTCGCTTTCACATATTCGCATAATATACTGCGAATAAGAGACACTATTTTTATTTTTTATTTTGCAGGAAATGTTCAGAAAACTAGTTTATTAGCAGTTACTCTGCATTTTTAAACCGATTGCATGTTTCTCCAAAAAGTTTCCAGTGTGTATAGTTTGTTATAGTACAGTGCAATATGTAGGTAGTACGTGTAAGATGTTATTCCGCAGAAAGCAGATATTCTGAGTTACAGATATATTTCAATTTATTTGAACAGACAACGATTATTGCGGTACGCTTTAATGGAGGAGTGGTGATTGGATCGGATTCTCGGGCGTCAATTGGAGGGTGAGAACGACTTTTACATCACTTATATTTATTCAAAGATGGGTGTTGATGTAAATGCAGTATAAACTGTAAATCACATCTCAGCAAATATTTTATGCTTCTCACGTCTCTGTTCTTCATACTGCTACATTTCTTATAACACTCGACAAATAATGTTCATTTCTTCACTTGAAGTTGAAAACATACCGTCATGCCTTTTGGCACAACATGTTGCTTAATGGCTAATAAACTGAACTGTAAAGAACATGTCGTTTCACTTCTGCCGTGATGCCACTGAATTACAGTGTTGGCCCAGAGCAAGTCACTTACCTGTGCTTACAGTACAGTGGTGAACCATTTAAATATGCATATGCTTTATACCGATGTTCACTATAGTCACTGTGTTATAAATTAATATTTGTTTGTTGTTTGTAGAGCTTATGTGTCTTCACGAATAATAAATAAGGTGGTAAAGGTCCATGACAGAATTTTCTGCTGCATGTCTGGGTCCTTGGCTGACGCTCAAGCAGTAACCAATGCAGTTGTCCATCAGCTCAATTTCCACAGGTAATGCATCTGATAGCTGCTTAACAGTTTTTTTAACTTTGAAAAACGGTTACAGTTGTGAAAATATAAACAGATATCTGTCACTAAAAGTCTACAAGAATAATCTTATCAATATTGTATTATATCAATATTTCATTCATGTATTTCACCAAACTAGTTAAATGGAGTTTTACAACAGATTACAATGAAACACTGTTCTTTTTCTTTAACAATGGTAAACCTGTTGGATTTGTTTTATGAATGCATACTAATGATTGAATCTTTAGTGCATACTTTAACAATAAGCAAAACTTTTACAGAGTCTGGTTATTTCACCTATAAATCAATTACATTATCACTGGGGTGCACAGGTGACTGAAACTCATGGCTACTGTTCATAGAGCATGCGTTTCTCAATCTTTAAATATTTGTGACCCGAGTTTTCATAACAGTTTTAATCGCCCCCATCTTTTTTGAAAGGAGCCCACTAATACCAATTTGTTCTTTTTAATTAATGATATATCATAGATGCATATTTTATTATACCTACTTAACTTCTATCAACATTTATCTAACTCTATATTTATTGTTCTAGTATCAGAATGCAGTTTAAGTTAATTTGTTTTGGTTTCAACAGATGTTTTTTTCATATTTTTGATTCTTGTTTTTTTCAAATCTTCGCCCTTTTTGTTACTTAGCCTCCTGGCCCGCCCACAGGTTGAGAACCACTGTCATAGAGTGATCCAATAATGTTTCATACCAAGTGAATTGTTGCCACTTACTTTTTGGACCTTGGATTAATTCTTCACCTGGAAAACTGCAAGCTGTTAGTATTTAGGGTAACATCTTAAAAAAGTAAATAAATTACATTGTTATTTTATTTTGCTATTATTTTCCAAGACTTATTTTAGAATTCAGTTAGTATCTTTACAGAACACTGTGGGTTCTTACATTTTTCAGGAGTGTTTCATAAATTCTCATCATAGATTTGACTCTTTTAAAGAAGGTCTTTGAAATATGTCAAAATGGACAGGCAGACAAAAACATAAATGATCGAAAGTGCCCTTCAATAGATTTAAGGTTTAAGGTTTCTTTATTTAGTCCTATTTACACAAGAAAACATTAAATTTGCCTTCTCAGTTGCATCTAATAACAGACAGAATGAAATAAAACAGACAAATAGAAACAAGAAAGGTTAAGGTAAGGCAGTTAGATAATACATATTTACACATAAGAAAAAAATACTGTAAAACATGCATTTGTATTGATATATGCAAAATGCTGTGGCTAAAATGAGTCTTTTGGATACAAAAACTACATCCAGTAGTGAATTAAAAATACAGTAGTTTGTGTGGAAGACAGTATTGGATGTAGGCCTGACAGTAGTAGTACATGAAATACTTTCTACATACTGGTAATAAAGTGATTAGTCAGTAATGTCTGTATTCAGCTATCATTAGTACATTGCACTGCCCTCAGCTGGATTAGGTGCTTCAGAGAATGAATGATGAATGAGCTTTCTCCTGTTGTTTGTGAGAATTTTGTTCATTTTATGCTCCACTTTTTGTTTAGATCACTGAAAAGTCAGTATTAGTTAACACCATCAGATCATTTGTATATCAGGAGATATAATGTCAGTAACAACAAACCTTTTTCAAAGTTTGTGACTGTAAATGGACAGTTTCAAATACCAAAAACACAAGAAATTAGTTCTCAAGGTTCATAAACAAAGCAAGAAACCTATAGTCAAAATACCAAGCCAAAAGTCCAAATACTAACTTTACTGCTCCACCATCTTAAAAGAAGTAACAATATAAAAGTATGTGTCATGATGCATGCATGTGACTGCATGGCAATGCATGCCACTGCTAAAAAACATGGCCATGAAAAAGAAAATGTAATATATACTTGTGATTGTGTTCAATAAAAACAGCAAAGTGGAAATGCAGAACTGTCATAAAATAACAATTAAAAACAAACTCATATGAAATCAAAAATAGCAATCAGTAAATTGTACAAAATAATTCAAAACCCTACCCATGACATCATCAATCAGAGGCATTTGTTTTTGATCAAAAACCATGTTGTTTTTGTGTTTGTTATATTTAGCCAAATCCATGTAAGAACTTTAGTTTAGTGGCTTCACATAATGCATAAAGGGCAATAAATATGCTATTCAGACTTCACTAAATATAAACAAATATTTAAATTTTTAAGCACCAGTTAATGTGCCATCTCCTTGTCTCCTTTCAGTTTTATGAATTTAATTAGGCAGTAGCAATCTCTCATCAGTTACTTTTTACTATGAGAGGAAAAAGTCAGGAAGCAACTGAAACTGTGTTTAACTTTTTCATATAACACCATATCATATGAAAGGTTCAAACCAAAAAATGCAAGGGTATCTTCTTTTTACCATATGGTGAACTTACTCTGCAAAGTATACATACCTTTTCTATCATTTTTAATGTTCTCTATAACTTTTAACATGTTCAGTTTTGCAACTGTGGAAGATAGTCACTATAAAAGAAGAACAGATCACCAACATATACAGCAGTGTAGTATTCCATAACAAGGCATCTAAACTCTTACACATACTGGTTCTTTAATGGCCCTATATGTTTCTTTGGCATGTGTGGTTCTTCCTAGAACTACAGCTTGAAAAAGCAGCATTTCATTCCTGGAAGGTTCTTTACAAATGAAGTTGGTTCCTTGTGCTTGAAAAACTTTCTATCATGTAAACAAAACTTAAATATTTAATATATGGTAGGCTACCTAGTAGGACACAAAATATTAGGAAAACCTGGACGTAGTCCTTTTAAAATTATGACCCATAATGATTTCACAAATCTGTTATCATCTAGTCATGGTTATTTACTCTAAGGAACCTGTTACGGATCTAAATAAAGTTTCTTTCTGGAACCTTCAAGTGGACAAGTCTTTTGGCAAACAAAAGTGGTTCCCCTATGGCATCACACTGAAGAACCAGTCTGGCACCTTCATTTTTAAGAGTGTACTGAAGACATATGGAAATACAGTGTGTTTGTTTGTGGACTAGGCAGAATTAACACACTGTAAAATAAAACATATTTTTACAGAAAAACATACCTAATTATGCAGGATTTTCAGGTTACTCCAAATGCTCAATATCGTCTTGTATAAAACAATTTTAAACTAGAATTTAACATATTATTTTTTATTTAACAGATTTTGACAGTCACTATAAAATAACAAGATATCTCCCTTTTAAAGAAAATCATACCAATTTTTACATATGTAAGTTTAGTTTAATTCGCAAATCAACTAGTATTACAGAAAACAAAACTATTCAAAAACTAAAACAAAAATTATACACTATGAAAAAAACTGTAGAATTACAGTATGGCAGTAATGGGTGCTGACCAAAACCTTAAAATTTAAAAAAAAAAAATTAAGTACCTCTACAATCACAGTAATTTTATTACATCACTAATTGGCAAAAGACTGTTAATTCACAGATACTCATTTTATTCTTAAGATAAATGTCTGGTAAAAATACATGTTCACATATTCAAAGGTTTTAAATGATTCAGGTCAGTACGAAACCCTAAAATAATTCAGGTATTCTTGTACAAATGATCTTATAACCCAAATGAACACTTTTGCCACACCATACAGAGTATAAAAGCTCCTTTTCTCTAGTGAATTTGTGTTTACAGAATTTTATTATTAAATTTCAAGTTTGTCAATTCAATATAATTCGAAATCAGTGATTGGAATGCATTTCAAACATTAAAATCTCCAGCAACATAAGACTGGCACGTCTTGTGAAGTTGGTCATCACTACAGTTGTGAAAAGAAAAGGTTTTAAATTAGCCTGTATTATTTTTAGTGATCTGTATCTTCATTTTGTTTTATTAAGAATGTTAGGAATTTGGCCTGGAAAAGTGACAAAAATAATATGTTATACATTAAAAGTTGTTTGTTTGTTTACTTTAACACAAAAGACAACTAGTTAAAATATGTAAAAATTAAGTGGTGCAGTGGTAGTGCCACTGCCTGCAACATGTAGACTAGGGTTTGTGTCCTGGGTGTTCCCCACATAGAGTTTGCATGTCTGTTTAGGTTTCCTCTGGGTGCTCTGCCTTGCATGTGATGCTTGCTGGGATATAGTCCAGTATATATGATGAATAGGGCAAATGCAAAGAAAGCAATGTTGAAAACTTAAGAACATTACAGTTCTTAGTAGCTTTCCATTACCTTTACTGGTGAGAAGGAATGCAGTAAATAGTGACAGAACATATTGTTGAAATTAACACTAGGATATCAGAAAGAGGGCGCACGGTGGCACAGTGGGTAGCGCTGCTGCCTTGCAGTTAGGAGACCGGGTTCACTCCTGCATGGAGTTTGCATGTTCTCCTGTGTCTGTGTGGGTTTCCTCCCACAGTCCAAAGACATGCAGGTTAGGTGCATTGGTGATCCTGAATTGTTCCTTAGAATGTGTGTGTGTGTGCCCTGGGGTGGGCTGGCACCCTGCCTAGGATTTGTTCCTGCCTTGCGCCTGTGTTGGTTGGGATTGGCTCCAGCAGACCCCTGTTACCCTGTAGTTAGGATATAGCAGGTTGGACAATGACTGACTGACCACAGTTCACTGGAACTTATGTCTTTCTTGACAACAGATTTTACATTATTAATTCCTGTGTGCCTAGTTAATATTAAGTCATAACAGATAACTGTTAACTCTTATATAATTTATGATACAGAATATGAAGTGTTTACAAACGTTTAATTATTTTAATAGCGATTTTGTTTTTAATATTTGTAACAAAAGCTGCCTTTTAATGCTCACTTTTAATAATGCATAATGTATAGCTTATATAATATTTGTTTTCAACAAACCAGTTTTAACTTATAATTTGAATCTATGTTAATAAAATCATAGGCAACTTGGAAGTCTGATTGTTTGCCAGTTGCACAAAATGGCTGCACCAGTTTTAACAAAATGTTGTATATGTGTTCCCGTCAGTTCAATTTAAAATATAGGCAATATATTGTATCAGGGAGAGGTATTGTATAGGAAGAGGTGCAGCCCAAAACCAGTGCCAGCACTGGGGCTGATGGGAGGACACCTTTAGAGCATCAAAGCTTTTGCAGAAGCCAAAGCACAAATCTCATCACCACAGCTACTGCTTTTTCTTTTCAACTAATTTGGACAACAGTTTTAATACCGCTGGAAGAGAAGGTGTTGTTGTCTCTTTCGGCTGTGTTTAGCCAAGAGAGTGGAGAGAGCAGCTGATACTATTCTAAAATGTTACAACACTGACAACTTTTAAATTCTCTCCTACAATGCAACATGTAGTTATTATTTGAAACGTGTATTCAGGAAATTTAGAAGCTGCTTTGAGATTTGATTATATTAAGGAATGCATTGGTGTGTATACATGGTTTATGATCAAGCAAAAAAAGAAAGAGAACCATTCAAAATCTATACTATCAGCAGCATACAAAAATAAGCTGTGACCAAGTACACATTATTCTGTTAAAATATTTGAAGGAAGATATAATTGTAAAGACAAATGGGGTATAAAAATTAAACATGAAATTAATACTGCACCCTAAATAGTACACATCATTAGAGATTTAGTATTCTGTAGGTGCAGGTTCAGTTAATTTCTATTACAAATATTATACATATTGTGCACATAATTCTAATAATTTTATATACTAATATATTTAAACCTAAATAAACTCCACAGTCAACATCACATTATTAATATAAAATATGTATAAAGCACCTTCCTTTGAGGTGCACTTTTAATTGTTAGTTAAATATTTGACTTAAGATCTATTCTTTTCTTCAACTTTTGCTACAGATGTATCTGTACTTGTTCGCTGTTTAATTATAATTGAAATATAGGCATTCAATACTTTTCTAAACTCATGGGCCAAAACATTGTCCTTATTTATTTTAATTGAATTTGTTTTACACAACTTGAAATACTAAACTACTTTCCTTGTTTTGTTTTTTCTTGTAACATATTGAATTATTTGTACTCTTGCAGTCTCTGAATATACTATACCGTTTCTCTATTCTGAATTAAAAACTATATTACTAACATATATATATGTTTTTGTAGCATTGAGATGGGTGAACCGCCTCTTGTTTTGGCAGCAGCAACAGCTCTAAAGGAAATGTGTTACAAACACCGAGATGAACTATCAGCTGGCTTCATCGTTGCTGGGTGGGACAAGAAAAAGGTCCTCAGGTAAATCATAGTATAAATCTTTCTCAGTTCAATATACTTCATTTGCCTATTTTGCACAGCATATTTCTAACTAGACAAAAATAATGTGATTTAGGAAGGTGCTTTGAAAGAAGAGTTCAACTAAACTGAGGTCGACCTGTATCATATATGAGAATCATGTCAGTATTGTCTCTGGTCCAAGTGCACAGAATTAGAGCTTAATGAAAATAATTGTATAGGACAGTTTCATAACATATTTTTGTAACCTACATGACAAGTATTTCTACCAACAACCATTATGTAATAAAAATAATTTCAAAAGAAATAACTTGTATATTATAATATAAACCTGTAAAATAAGACAAGATATAGTATATTTAACATTGCCAGTTGAAGTAGATTTTCACTCCAGAAAATTTGTAAGAAAGGTAATGTATCTAATGAAAACACTCAAAGTGTATATTTAAATAAGATTTAGTTTGCAATATGTTTGTGAATGCATTTAAAACCACTTGTATTATTTCAAATCATTTTATAAGCATAATCATTTAAATTCCCATTATACTAAATTTAAACAAATCAGACATACCAATGTAATGTGACAAGCCCAGTATCACATAGCACTGGACTAAAGATGATTCTGTTGCCTGCTTTCAACATATTCACTCATTTCTTTGGTCAATTTATTTTGATACCAAAATACTGCCCTCCATTTTCAAACTATTTAAATTTAACAATACTTTGTGTTCATGCATGTTTCCCTGCTTTGCTTTTGTTATAAAGCTTGTGTTGACTTGGAAATTGTGTAATTTTGAATACAGCTAAATTATTTTTCCTTTTTCATGTTACAGATTGACAGGTCTGTATCTCTTGAACCTCTTTTGATTGTGTGCCAGTTTAATGCTATAGTCCTGAGGTCACTGAAAATAAATATGCATTGAACCCCAGCCCTTGTTATAATGGCTGACCATTGCTGACGGTGCTTAGACAAAATCCTGTTTATGCACCAGGCTATTTTGAGAAATTCAATTAATATTCTTAATAGTGAAGTATATACAATTGCAATATGACATGTCCAAAATAATTTTAGAATAAAACAAGTAAAGTCTTTTACCGAAATGTATACCTATACATAAAGATATTTGTTCCAAAAATGTTCAAGAATAGTTTGTAAAATGGTGACACATTTCAAACAATAGCATGTTTGATTCTTGTATAATTTTACACTGTTAACATGTTTTAGGTTTTCAAGTTTCTCTGGGAGGAACAATTATTGAGCAAGAATTTACAATAGGAGGTTCTGGAAGCACATACATTTATGGATATGTGGATTCTGCTTTCAAAATTGGGATGTCCAGAGAGCAGTGCATAAAATTCACTACCAATGGTATGTCTGTTGTTAAACTGGTTTAAGAAAAGCAGATATTTTCTTGCCCTTTATCATCTTTATGCTACTTTCTAAATAATAATTGACATTTTTTAATACTGGAATAAAATACATCAGTAAGATGAAATTTAATGATAGTACTATTATTTTTAAATTTAAAGGGCAGGTGTTTAAATATTGGTTTATATTATATGAAATTATGAAAATCCAGAAAATGTCTTGATCTTATCTAGTTTCAATTAATGTTATTGTCTTTTTATTATGCACTTGCAGCCCTTTCTCTTGCTATGGACCGAGACAATGTTAGTGGAGGAGTTGTTCACCTTGCCATTGTAAATGATGAAGGAGTAGAACGCCAAATAATCCCAGGAGACAAGCTGCCAGTCCTTCACAAAGAATAACTTTGCTTTAATTGAATCCAAATATAAATTAAATAAAATTAATATACTTTTAAGATATTTTTGTCTTTTGTTTATTGTAACTTTTGCTTGCCTAATATGAAACAGTATACCATCAGTGCCAAGCCAAAGCCAAGAGAGTTTCATAAGCTGAAGCCCTTACAAGATAAACAAACCTGATGCTTATTCTGGTTCTGTTTATATTTCTTATTTTAAATGCACAGTATATATGTTTCTCTTTAACTTGCACCATAACTCAGCAACCAAATATAGGGTTACTGAAGGTTCAATTTGTTGCCCTTTTCACAGTTGTACCTGTAGTCACGCACTCTGATACGTGTCAGCAATTTGCCAAACTTGCCTTCTATACTCCTGACCCTGGTGGAATATTTCACTAAAGCATGAAAGCAGGGGCCTGTGTACGTGTATGCGACCCTCCCAACCCTTTGATGAGCAAGTTGTTCTGTTTTAGAATTCCTCTGTCAAAAGTTTTCTGAACCTGCTCAGTAACAAGACAAAAGCTCGATAGCCAAAGGATGTAAAAATAAGAATGGGAAGTAAGTCATTACAGAAACATTTTTTCATAAAGTGCACTGACTAAATAATTCACTGGCTAATTATCTATTTTACAAGAACACTGTAGATTACTGTAATAAGTGTATTTTAAAAACATATCCAAGACACATATCAGTGGGTTTCTTGTAATCTAGAATTGGTTCCAACCTTAACAAAATATGTAAAACTCAAAAATGTTCATTATGGTTCCTAAATATGTTTTAATAATGAATAGTATTTTCTAGGTATAGTGCATCAATAGTTTGATAAATAATAAAATTAGCAAATAATTGCTAATCAAAAATAACTACTTTTCTCATTTTCTCAATGTCCTGATGCATACTTTTCAATTGATTATACAGAATAAGTTCTGTCTGTGAATCTGAATTATAAAAAATAGTGATTATTAGGTATTGATTACTCAGGATTCGGCACTTTAGTTTTAAATATATTTTAATATCCTTTCAGTTGTAATTCTGACATTTCCCCAATCATTTATTCAAAAGTACAAAATTGTGCACAGTTTAGGAAGAAGGAAAAGAGAAAACAAACCACAAAATAAAAAAAAAACAGTTGTTTCCTTTATGCTGGAGTGGTGCAGTGATTTAACTGTTTCTCACTGAAAATGTTTCTTGCTTAGAAGTTTAATATTATTATGCCTGTTTATGTATTCTTGATGCATTCTTCTAACACCACTGACACTAATAGCCAAATCTGCCCTAACAAATCTTTCTCTTTCTTCTGATACACCATGGTCAACACGGAGTGTAAAAGAAAAAAAGATTAAAAAAAAACAACAATAAATTAATTAATAATCTAGCAGATCACATGTACTCTTAAAGTGATTGAGGGCCAAATGAAAACCAATTAAAATGATTATGAATCAATTGAAACAAAATAGCAGTCACCAGTGGTATACTGTCATTAAAGTTGTATACTGGGTTGAAAGCAAACAGCACATAAATGTTTTGATTAGAACAACCATTCAGCTTTACATATCGTTTAATATTAGGCAATGTGATCATTTAAGAAATCCATGTTCTTTTTACTGAGCACTGCACATGGACTTTACATAAAAATCACAATGCTCCTAACAACATTCAGAGGAGCACACAGATTCTAAATCATAATAATTTCCACTACAATTAGTTGTGTTTTTAATCTTCTTACATAAGATGTCTAAGATAGAGTAAGTACTGCTGTCCTGCTTTGCACTGTAATTGGTGAATAAATGGTATGTCACTGAAAACTGTTACTTACACAAACCTGCCATATATATATATATATATATATATATATATATATATATATATATATATATATATATATATATATATATATATATATATATATATTAAACCTTAAAATGTAAAAATATAATTCAGTCAAAGGTTAGCTTTACTTCTAGACACTACAGGCCCAAAAATACATTTACAATTCACTCTGTATTTACAATACATACTAAGTCTTCTCAGTAATAACTCTTTTGCCCACAGGCTGTCAATATGCATACATACATAAACTGCAACATTATAATCTTTGTAACAAAGTGAATCCTACTTGCCAGTATACAACAAACTTACTTTTTCAGTAAAGTAATAAATATTACACAATTTTTATTTACAGAAAAAATATAATGGTAACAAAATCAAAAAGTAAACAAAAAGAAGGCACATAAAGTCTTGCTGTTGTGATTTTCAAGATTTCCTGCATGTTTTTCACAAAATACTGTAAAGCACTAGCAACAGAGGGTCAGTGCTTTATCTGTGTCTTACTTTCATCAAACAGTCTTTGAACCATCTTATAGTAGCAGTCTTCCTTTGCCATTAATTCTTGGTGTGTGCCCTGCTCCACAATCATACCACCATCAATTACAATGATCTTATCAGCATTCTCTATAGTCTTCAGACGATGAGCAATTATAAGAACAGTCTGGCCTTTGATTCTGGACAAAGCTTCTTGAATCTAGAAAAAACGACAGTCAAAACTTATATAAGCTACAGATAAACAACTTTGTTTATTATAATGTCAAAAAGTATACTGCTGATGTTATACTGGCAAAGTGTTTCAATTAATGATATAAAAAGTAGTATAACCAACAAATAGTGAAATAAATAAATGGTTCTAAAATATATTTTACATTTTACTAGAAATGTATTATGCTTCAGAATTACTTTAAAAATGGTTTACTTTTCTCATTGTTACAAAACAAAATGGTAATGAATGTGAGGAAGAGCCAAGCCAAGAAACCCACAGCATGCAGTCAGAGACAAAAGGAAGTTCCATTGTGCACAACTCTCATAGCTAACCTATTTTAGCAACAGTACCTGAGTAGAAGCTTTTCTGAATGAGAGAAAGATAAGAGTAGGACTAAACTTTGGTAATTTATCTGACTTTGATGCTGACCAGCCAGTAGCAACTGCCAAGTATACAAAGTAACTTCACATGTAATGTATTTTCAGAAACTGATGATTCTAGTTTTATCTAAGTTATCTATACTAATAAAAGGCAAAGCCCTCACTCACTCACTCACTCACTCACTCACTTACTCACTCACTCATCACTAATTCTCCAACTTCCCGTGTGGGTGGAAGGCTGAAATTTGGCAGGTTCATTCCTTACCGCTTCCTTACAAAAGTTGGGCAGGTTTCATTCGAAATTCTACGCGTAATGGTCATAACTGGAAGCTGTTTTCTCCATTTACTGTAATGGAGTTGAGCTTGAACGCCGTGGGGGCGGAGTTTCATGTGACATCATCACGCCTCACACGTAATCACGCAGTACATAGAAAATCAGGAAGACCTCCAAAAGCGCTGAAGAAAACATGCATTATATAATTGAGAAGGCAGCGAAACAATAAGAAGCGGCGAGTGACATATACAACCATATTCATGAGTTCTGCTACTTCAGAAACAAAGCACAATGTAAACCTACACTTTAAATGAAGTTCATAGACAGGCTGCGCTGGCGTTTGTAATTTAGTGCCTGCCCATATAAGGCCGTCCGTCAGCGGCAATCCAATAGCAAACTCCCACTAAATATTCACGGGTTAAGGACTGTGCTTATGCAGACGAAGATGAGATGGTCAGCGTGGTGTTTGGCACAAACTCAGCGAAACTGCGAGAGAAAGTTTTAAGTGCCAGGACTAAGGTAACATTAAATACAGCCATGGACATAGCACAAGATGGCACCAGCACAGCTGGGAACTTCGATACATGTACACCGAGCGGCTCACGTGAACTGGCGCAGTGTACAGATAAAAGCGATAGTTCCAAAGAGCTGAACAAAACCGAATTACACAATTGAAAAGGCAGCAAAAATATGAAGCGTCTGATACATACAAGCATATTCATAAATGCAGCTACTGTGGAAACAAAGCACACGGTGGAAAAAGTCAATGTCCCGCTAATGGAAGACCGTGTAAAAAACCCGTGCATGCAGTGTGTCAGGTCTCAGATAAAGAAGAAGACGAGCTGTTTATTGATGCAGTAAGAAACGAATCGATGAAAGAAACCTGTCATCTTTACAACGATTGACAAACACGGAATGTAACTTGAACACAACACATCCTACAAATACGAGCCTGATTGAAAGAAATAATGATAATCAAATCATTGATGACAGCAACACTCAGTAACACTCACAAAACAAATACTGTATATTGACAGTCATGTTACGTTATTTTTAAAATGTTCCCTTTTCTTTTTCTAGCTTTTTTAACACACTACTTCTCCGCTGCGATACGCGGGTATATATATATGTATATATATATATATATCCCGCTCTACATACTTGAATAATGGATACTTTATTCGCCATCAATGATTGTTTTGGTAAAGCCATACTCAGTGTATTCATTAGATGAACGGTAAAAAGTAAGAGCGAGGGAGGATGACTCATTGAGGCATGCAGGCTGTAGTGTCGTCAACTCTATCTGAATTGCGTGATCACATTTGAAAAATATATCTTTCAAGTTCTATTTAGTCCATATGTGTCAAACTCATCATTTTATATACTGTATTATTGTTATTAATGGCCGGGTATATGAAGCGCTGGTAACACAATAAACTACAGATCCCATAATGCAGCGCTTCAGCTGCCTTGCCGAACACTTATCGCGTTAAATTAAGTCTAGCTTATGATGCTGCAAGTTATTGCGAAGCTAGCCCACACGATGCTGAAGAGAAAACTTGATTCTGAAAATAGAGCCTTTAAAAACCGATGGGAGGCTGAGTATATGTTTACTGAACCCGTGTGTCTCATTTGTGGAGCTAATGTGGCTGTAATTACAGAATTTAATCTAAGACGGCACTATGAGACAAAACATCAGGGAGTTCTGTGTTGTGGAGATTCTCAGGATGGATTGCAGGTGCTCATCAGTGAGGCTGAAAGACCTGAATGCAATGCAGAAGATACAGAAAGCAGAAGAATTAAATAAGAATCTGACACTTCAGCGGACGTTTTTACCCGTGCACAATCACAAAGTGATTTCAAGTGAAGTTGCTTTTATGGGAGACACAAATGCACCAGTTCAACTTTCCCTGTTGCCAAGTAATGTTAAACCAAGTCGTCACTACGGTGTTCCCAAATACGCACTTTGCTGATAAACCGAGCGCACTGAGTTTGCACGGCGCTTTGGTGACTTTGAAGAACAAAAAAAGTCCGTCTACATGCGGCTCGAACCTTGTGCATGTTTGGTAGCACATATCTGTGTGAGAAGCTCTTCTCAGTGATAAAGAATAACAAAATAGCACACAGGAGTCGCCTCACTGATGAGCACCTGCAATCCATCCTGAGAATCTCCACAACACAGAACCTCACACCAAACATAAACGAACCTGTTGCCAAAAATAGATGCCAGGCGTCCAGCTCTAAAATGACATATGAGCAAAGACAACTTAATGATTTGATTTGTTATTGCTGAAAGGAACACATTTTATTTATATTTCTAGGTTTTGTTATGCAGCATGTTCATATTTGAATTTGTATAATTTTGAAAGGATATATTTTTATGGAGAGCAAAATCTTTTGGGATATTTAAAATCTAAGTTTATTTTTTATATAAATTTACATAAGAGTAAAGAAATTTGAATGTTTGTTCTTTTAAGTTATTTAAGGTTTGAGTTGATTTATTCACGAATAATATTCCTGTCTGTTTTTACCATTCCTACCAAAGATATTTCTGTCGACTAAATAAAAATTCCTTCTATTTAAAATTTAAATAGAACTTGAACAAATACGATAGTTCATAATATCCACGCAGACTTGCACGCAAGAGCAGGAGTTATCCATTTTAACAAGCAGCGTATTGCACTGATACGAAATAGCTGTGTGTGTATATATGTAGATATGTATGTATATGTATATATATGTTTATATATGTGTGTGTGTATGTATATATATATATATATATATGTGTGTGTATATATGTGTGTGTATGTATGTATGTGTGTATGTATATGTATGTGTATATATGTAGATATATATGTATGTATATATGTGTATGTGTATATATGTGTAGATATGTATATATATATGTTTATGTGTGTGTGTGTGTAAATATATATATATATTTATAT
The DNA here is from genome assembly GCF_016835505.1 of Polypterus senegalus. Taxonomy (NCBI): domain Eukaryota; kingdom Metazoa; phylum Chordata; class Cladistia; order Polypteriformes; family Polypteridae; genus Polypterus; species Polypterus senegalus. The sequence goes on along the minus strand of NC_053164.1, from coordinate 69,043,429 downwards.
ATATATATATATGACAGCAACACTCATCACTCACAACAGTGACAAAACAATTACATTGACAATCATGTTACGTTATTTTCAAAATGTTTCCTTTTCTTTTCATTGCTTCTTCAACACACTACTTCTCCGCTGCGCTGGTATTTTGCTAGTTTTATATAAAACTAAAACAACTAAATGCCTTTTAAATAAAAATGTTGGGGAAAAGGCAAATATAACCATGCTCTGCAATATGAAAAACTGATATACTGAATAATTAATTAAAAAATGTACTCAGAAAAATGCAAAGGTACACCCCTTCTAACTTTCAGAACAGGTACATTGCTTGAGATACTAGGAACTCAAGAGAACTTGCAGGCCCTCTCTGTATAATATGAAGTCAAAAATGTTTATGGCATACTTAAATAGTGGAAAAACATCACGGAACATGTAACAAATACTGTGTTACATGAAGAAGATAAAAATCTATGTGAAGTAAAGTGTGGATGCATATGAAACCAAATCTGTTTTAAAACACTTGATAGCAAGTTTAACCTCTTGTGAAAATACTGCATGTGTTTCTAAATATTCAGCACACTATGCAGATAAATTAAAAACATCCAGATGTAGTTAAATGAAAAGTCAAGATAAAACAGTAAGTAATAATGATGTACACAAAAAGAAAAAATTAAATACATATAATTACCAGGTGCTCGCTCTCAATATCTAGGCAACTTGTTGCTTCATCTAGTATAAGGACCTGAGGGTCCCGAACAAGAGCTCGTGCAATTGCAAGTCTCTGTTTCTGACCTCCAGAAAGCTGACTTCCCCTTCTCCAACATCTGAAAAATCAGTTAAAACATTAATAACTCTGAAGCAAGTTTTAGATATGATTACTCAGAATACTGAATATTCAGAAATACTGTCAAGCTACTCAAAACAAAAAGTACAAAAAGAAGAGTATTTTGTCTTTGAATCTGACATCCTAGGTAGCACCTGATTTTTTCCAAATCCTTCACACATCAATTTAAATATGCAGAAATGTTAACTTCATATTTTTCTGGGTAAGAGACTTTTCAAGTGACCCAAGTGCAAAAACATGATTTAATTAATATTCCTTTTACATTACTAGGTTAAAGAGAACTTTAGTCTACTCCAGAATAAGCAGGCTCATGCCAAAAACAATACTGGACAGGATGTTTGTCGATTGCAGGGTACAACCATTCATGCCAATTTAAAGTAGCCCATTAGTCTAACATGCATATTTATGGATTTGGGGAGGAAACCAGAGTATCAGAAGAGAAATGCTCTGAAATATAGCTATGGAGTTGTCTGTGGCATCCCTAAGAAGTGTGTCATCCGCAAATAAACATTAAGATGTAATTTTCAGAATGTTTACAAGAAAGAGTATCAAGAAGAATAAATGTGAATTGTTACCAGTCTCATATTTTTGTTCCAGATTTGAGATGAATACATGTGCATTAGCTCTCAAGGCTGCTTCTTCTGCTTTACAAGGAGCATTATCTTGCAGACCATAAAGAATGTTGTCCTTGATGGAACCAGCAAAAGAACAGGCTCTTGACCAACCAAAGCAATCTGTTATGAGATAATTATGTACTAATATCAGAGTATACCACGGTTTCAAATTTTAATTTCTCTACGATTGATGCAGTTCATTGCCAGCAGCATGGAATTCACAGCATCACTGTAAGATTGGTCTCATTCTTGTACCTTTCTATGCAGATACTTGTGGTCGCATTCTCTGAACTGGAATCCCATCCAGCAGAATCATTCCACGCTGTGGTTCATAGAATCGCTCTAATAGACACACACATGTTGTCTTACCACCCCTGAAGGGCCCACAAGAGCAGTGATTTCACCTTGTTTCACCTCCAATGACACATTCTAAAAATGAAAAAAAAAGTATTATACAGTATATTACATATACACATACTGTACATACACACATACATACACACTATAAAAACTGCCAGCATTTCAGAGAAGGTAACTGTAACTTTTCACAATAAAACACTCTAATGAAAAATGTATTATGTAAATACAGCACGCTAACCTATCCTCCATTACAAGACAGCAAACTGCTGTAAATTGTGTTTGACTGGTCCATATTACACTGTGGGACATTTTTAGTTTGTGCATTTTCAAACAGTTTTACGTATTTGTATGGTAAGATAACAGTTAAAAATGAAATCCTCGCTACATGGGCACTGATGGAAACTTGCTTAATATTGTACAAACATTAGAAAATTTGTATTCATACAGTGAACCACAGACACAAGGAATAAGTGACCAAATAGTGTGGTGGATAGGAGAAGAAATGTAAAGATGTACAAAACTTGATGTAAATTTTAAGGAAAAAGGTGAATACACTATAAAAACACATTGTGTATTTTCACAGTTAAAAACAGTAATTCTATAAATGGCTAAAACAATGATTTTAAAAATTTAAATGCATGTAAACTTACATTTAAACAGTGATTAATTTTGTGAATAGTTGTATTGCTGTAAAGTCACAATGGCACAGAAAACTAAATTTGTATAAGGTTAGTATATAGGAATAAGGAACATCCCCTTTGCAGCAACATCGAAATTGTTCCTAATGACTCCGCCTTTGCATTGTAAGAAACAAAAACTTAAAGAAGGCTAGCAAACTAATTTCTCTGTATACTGAAGCATATTTTGTGGTTATGGAAGCTGATTTATGATGGGTTTTTTGATAAAATGCTGAACCTGTAGTACACCTTACATCACAAAACAACTGTTCCTTTTTGTGGGATAACATGAAAGACTTTGACTAAATATTGATATTGTATCAATAGATAAAAATGATCATCTGTATGTCTGATGGCAACATGATTGATAGCTCAACTAATAGTCATTTAAATGGTAGGTTACAGGCAAAGTTGTTTTTACTTTTACTAAATAATTTTAACTATAATTATTTTAGTAAATTTACAGAAAATTACTGGATAGTAAATTGCAGTACTATTACAGTTCAGGAAATTACTGTAATTGAACAGCAGCGTGCTGCTACATCACATTCATTTTGTGGCCCAGTTTACTATGAAGTCACACTATAGTATTGTTATTTTTATAGCATTTATTATTTATTACACACACACACACATTATATACTGTGTATATATATATATATATATATATATATATATATATATATATATACATACATATATATACACACACATATACATATACAGTATATATAGATATAATTAAGTAATTATATATATATATATATATATATATATATATATATTATATTGCCATCTAATTAGCTCTGTCTCTGCTAGAAATATGTGTCTTCTCTATCTTTGATTCACATTATGCTCAAGAACCCACTCACAATATGTCTTGCAGCTGAGTATGTGCTCACATATCAGCATCATTGTTTTTCCACTCCAGTTGCACATCTAAAAAGGGTATAATGTGGTGCTTTTCTCTTAAACTATTACATGGCAATAAGTAAAACATAAAAGCATAACCTTTACTATCAGTTAAAATGAAAATGAAACATCTCCACAATCACATATTTCTACAAAGAGTTTGATAGACACTAAGTATTTCAGTTTACAAAGCAAAAAGTTTCTGTTTCTGCCTTAGTCAATGTTACACTCTTGTTCTTTCAAAAATTTCAGTTTTGAATCAGCTTCTCACTGGTCTTTTTATGCATCTGCCATCATCTTTGCTTTGATTTTGTTTGATTTCAGCTAAAAATCTATTTTACCTGAGACCTCATAATTATACTATTTCCTAGAATTAATTTACCATACTAAAACCTACAACAAACCACCCCTAACAAATTTACTGTAACTTTAACTGGATTAATATTCTAGGCTACTATGATCCAAATGAGTACCCTCATTTTAACAGACATTAAGGTAGAAAAATGGTATGACTACTCTTAAAAGAAAGCAAATTAAACAAAATGATATGTTATTTTTCATTCCTTGAGTTGCCATTCTTTAAGTAAAAAAAGTCATACAGATACCTTTAGCACAGGTACATCTGGCCTGCTTGGGTATGCAAAATTGACATTCTTAAATTGTACATGACCTCGAAGCTTTTGCAACTGTATGGTGCCACTGGTGGAGACTTCAGGCTTCCGGTCTAGGTATTCAAAAACCTTCGTGCAGCTCCAACAGAATTTAACATGTTTCCATATATATGCACAAGGCTCTAATGCAAAACAAAAAAACAAAAAAACACAGACATATTTTTGCTTGTAAGATTAGGTAAAACGTAAAAATAACAGTTAAATGAAACGTTGTTTACAGTTTTTCATTCGCTAACATTCCTTTTTCCAATCTGTAGTCACCCATATAGTAGTAGTTGCCCATATAACAGCTGTGAATTTCCCTTGGGGTTAATAAAGTATCTATCTATCTATCTATCTATCTATCTATCTATATCATTTTCATAACTCTAAACACAATTTGCATACCATCTGTCTGTTGTGGACTATACCATTAACATAATTCATGCTGTTGTCACAAAATATGCAGTCAATTAACATGTTTCTAAAGTACTTCAATTTTCTTTATATACAAGTTTACCCAATATCAAATTATGGATCTTTCTTGCATTACTTACTTGCATTCTAGAAATTTTGAAATGAAAACCTCAAATATAGTATGATCATTTTTGAATGATTAGATCATTGAAACACTGAGAAATAGCTGATTTAGTTTTGTAAAATAGACCAACCACAGCTGATTCTAATCTCAATCAGAGATATAGACAGGTATTGAAGTCCTTTCAATTACATTTAAAAACAGGACTTTTGGATTAATTTTGTTCAACTTGGAAACAGAACAACACAGAGGAGCAGAGAGAGAGGGAGAGAATGAATAATGTCTTTACAAGGCTTTACAAGGGAGAGGAATAGCTGGAGGAGGGAGAGGAGTACTTGGACCGGCACAGGAATAGTTGGCCCAGGGCAAAGGAGAAGGAGAGGTAGGGGAGAGGAGCAAGAATGTGTGGTGGTGGTGTTCAAAGGAGATTAAGAGCTGTTGTCACTGATGAAATAAGAACCACCATCATAGACCATGTGATACACCATGGTCTATCACTGAGCGAGGTGGTGAAAGAGTCCAGTCTAATCTCAGCTGGTCAACCATGGCTTCCATTATCCAGAATTTTCAACAAAAAGGTAAGTAAGCATTTCATAATGGCTTCTTAAATTGTTACTGATACTTTAAGACCAAGAGAATGCCACTGTCATGGTAATTACTGACACTGCAATAAACCAGAAATTCAAACCAGAATTGTAGAGGTGAATCTGGTATTTTACAATGTGGAAAGCATCACTCTGACTACCATTGCAAGGATTCTGACCAAACACAGAGTTCAATGAAACAGTTGCACACACTTCCTTTTGAAAGGAACAGTGAGCAAGTCAAGGAACTCCAGCACCAAAACATCCAGGTATGGTGTCTGTCCGTAAATCTGTTATGTCTTGTTTTATAGAAAGTTTTACACTACTCTACTCTACATATAAACATGGCTTACAATACACATAATAGGACATACTGAAAAGGATTTTCATATACTGTGTTTGGTTTCTTTCAGAGAGTCATGGAGTTGGAGGCTAATCTGAACCCACATGAAATCATTTATTTAGATAAGGCAGGGTTTAACCTGGTAAAAACATGTCAGGGGAGAAAATGTCATCAGTCAAAGTGGAGCAAATATCACAATGTATGCTGCAATCTCAAGTGCTGATTTGGTCCTGCAGAAATACCACACTGGTCCCTACAACACTGACAACATTTTGACCAACAACTGGTGCCAACAGAAGAAAGAGAGGAGGTGGTAGGAAACACAAGGACATTTTTGATTGCATGGAACAATGTTACATTCCACCATTCACATGCAATCACAAACTGATTTTCTGCCCCTCCAAGAATGGTTTCCCTTACAACCAACCCCTCTTACCTCAAGCACTGAGACCACCCTTTCCAAACCATATTTTTATGCAAATTGAACCAGAGTTTAAAAAAAACACCTAACAGTCTAGGTGTGAAAACACCTTAAGGAAAATGCTTGAATCAAAATGGAGTTTACACTTTCAAGGTATAAAACCTCAAAAACAAAAAATGTCTTTCAGGGAGAGAATAGTAATAAATAAACATTTGGTCTTTTATACAGGGAATAAGCAATTTTTCTTATTTGCAATGACTTTTAATAAAGAAAAGACAAAAAATTGCAAGACAGAGAAAAAGAATGCACAGATCACACCACATTTAATTCTAAATTGCATACTTACTTGAATGTAGGATCCCATATTCTTTTGATATAGAATAAAGGATACAAGGTTTCCAGCAGTCATCTGACCTGTTTTTATAAGCTGTTGCCCATATAACAGCATCACAACTTGCACTCCCAAATCTATAAGCTATATAAAAAATACAAAGTATGATTTTTGCCAAGCAATATAATATGAAGTTTCAAAATATAACACATAATAATATAAAACAGGCAAAACTTTACAATGTACTTACTCGATGGACAAGCAAATAGGTTGCCCTGACAGTGTCACGCTTGGTTTTCAAAATATGTGTATCCAGTAATTTGCTATTGTATCTCTCAGCTTCACTATCCTCAGTGGCAAAGCTGTATACTGTTTTATTCCAGAAATTGTTTCTCCTGCTGTTTCATTTGCACGCGTAATTGAATCCTGAACCTGTTTTGATAACCTCTACCAAAACAAAAATCAGAAAGTTATGTATCATTTGCATCGTTGTAAAATTGCAGTAACATAAAAGTAATATATTTAAGAACAGCATTACAAACTAGTCGTACCAAATTTCAACATAAAAGTCACAAGGGACTAGAACGGTTTTATTCTCATTAAAAGATGTTAAGTACTATTTTCATAAACAAATTATCTACTTTGGTTTCACATTTCCAAACTCACTGTTTTACAATACAAAATTTCATGGGTGCTCCTGAGGAATGACATTTCTTCCCTCTTTTAAATTATAGCTTTCACTGGAGGGGAAATAATAGCAGAAGCAGTACTCAATCTTTGCACAACATGTTCAGCTAACTATTGTAGAATAAATTACATGATTGTTCTTTTGACATCTTGCATTATCACAGGAAATCCCTTGTATGTGACAGAGTACTCTTGTCAATGTCATTTACTCATAACCACCATGAACTCCTTTCAATAATTACAACATTAACTGATTATCTTTCCCTTTTCTAAGCTGACTACTTTTTAGAATTCTACATTTTGTAATATCGTACTGTTCATTAAAAAATAATTAACAATTATCTACAGCATATACTAAAATGGTAAAGTTGCAATTTCAATGTCATATTTGCCTGCTTACATGAAAAACATTTAAAAAACCTGGACAGATGCCAATATCTAGGGTGGGAACATTAAATAGTTGGCATCAGTTTTCCCATATATGACAGTGAAAAATAGTATTGACAAAAACTTAATTGTTTTCTAAACAGCAGTGTTATATGAAAGTTTCTATAAGGCATTCTGCCTCACATCAAAACAGGTGAATGCCTGGCAATGTCCATTTCAAAGAAAACATTTTGTACGGTCTTGGACTTTTGAATTACTTTAGTGTCTTCTTTTCTTTCGGCTGCTCCCGTTAGGGTCGCCACAGTGGATCATCTTTTCTATATCTTCCTGTCCTCTGCATCTTGCTCTGTCATACCCATCACCTGCATGTCCTCTCTCACCACATCCATAAACCTTCTCTTAGGCCTTCCTCTTTTCTGGCAGCTCTATCCTTAGCATCCTTCTCCCAATATTCCCAGCATCTCTCCTCTGCACATGGCCAAACCAACACAATCTCGCCTCTCTGACTTTGTCTCCCAACCGTCCAACTTGAACTGATCCTCTAATGTACTAATTTCTAATCCTATCCATTCTCGCATACCCAGTGCAAATCTTAGCATCTTTAACTCTGCCACCTCCAGCTCTGTCTCCTGCTTTCTGGTCAGTGCCACCGTCTCCAACCCATATAACATAGCTGTTCTCACTACCGTCCTGTAGACCTTCCTTTTCACTCTTGCTGATACCCGTCTGTCACAAATTACTCCTGACACTTTTCTCTTTCCATTCCACCCTGCCTACACTCTCTTTTCACCACTCTTCCACAATCCCCTTTACTCTGTACTGTTGATCCCAAGTATTTAAACTCATCCACCGTCGCCAACTCTACTCCCTGCATCCTCACCATTCCTCTGACCTCCCTCTCATTCACAAACATGTATTCTGTCTTCTTCTTACTGACATAATTAGCTTAATTTGAATACATAATTTGTTGTACTGTGAAAACCTAATGCAAAATAAAGCCACTTTCAAAATTTGCTCACCATCTGTGGATGACAGCTGTTTAGAGTAAAAGATTTGAAATGGCAAGAAAAACAAACTGAAATAATAAAAATAAAAATTCCTGTATAAATATAGTAATGCATATTTTAACAGCAAAACAATATTTAATAGTCAATTTCAATTAACTGATTGTGTGAAAGTATATATATAGTGACAGATAGGGCGCTACCGCTCCCTTGAACCCTCAGACAATACGTCAGACACCAGGTAAAAGTCCAAATATAATTTTTATTTGAACTGCAAAGTGCACAAAGCACCCTCTTCTCCACAATACTCATTAACCAATACCATAAATAATAATCAATAATCCTCCTCTCCCAAACGCATTGCCACCCTTCCACCCAGCTCAGCTCCTTTGTTTGGGGTTTCCCACAGGCATTTATACTGCTTAACCCGGAAGTGCTTCATCCCTCAGTTCATGATTCCCCATCACTTCCGGGTTAGATAAAAGTCCTCTTTTCTTTATCCCGAAGTACGTTGGTCTCTTTGTCCATGTGACTAGGACATACTTTCAGGTTGTACATAAAAGTCTCACTGCTCCTCCCTGCAGCCTTCTTGGGGCCTCTGTGGTATCCAGCAAGGTTGTGGATGAAAACTCCAATGTCCATAATTCCCTGCTGGCATTCAGGGCACCTCCATGCTGCAGGGAGGGCTCCCCCTGGGGGCCTGGGGTTATTGGCCGGGATGACTGGCCAGCCATAGTCCACTATATATATATATATATATATATATATATATATATATATATATATATATATATATATATATATATATATATATATATATATATATATATATATATATATATATATATATACATATATATACATACATACATATACATATACAGTATATATACTTTTTTCAAACAATCAATTGACAATAGAAATTAAATATTGCTTAAATGCAAATATACATGCACTTATAAGTTTTAATCATTTTAAAATCATTAATTGCACTACAGCTTTTTGCTGTTAAAATATACATATTATATTTATACAAGTATGTTTTTTCTTCAGTGTTATCAGCTAGATATTAGTAATTCATGAGATGTTATTATAAATATGGAAATGTAGTAGTCATTTGTTCCTAAAACACACAGCAACAATAAACACAGTACAAATCTTTAGAAAAGCCGCAAATGTAGCAAATGTTCATAAGTTGCTTATCATGAAGACACAAGACTAACATACTTAACAGGTTTACATGTAAAAGTTACATTTGCTGTTAAGTTAACAAGCCAGTTTTTACTAGGCAGCAATTTCAAATTCTTCTTTATCTAATTACATTTCGATTTAAAAATGTAAGCTGATGCACTTAAAACAAGCAAGCAATCCAAACTGAAACTAAATAGGTCTGAATTCATTAAAGTAGCTTTTCTTACCTAGCTATTTGTCTAACTGCACAGGAGGATGACTCCTCCTGTTAGCAATAGTTAGTTAAATTACCATAACACTTACAAAAGCAGGGACTGAAAAGATTGGCTTTTGTGATAAGCCAATTTACCGATCAGAGCATCTCTAGCTGAAACTCTTAATTAATGTCATGTTACAATGATTTAGTAAAGTGTAAAATGTTCGCATATTGGTGTGTGCTTTTCTATACTCATGTTTCACATTGGCAACCTATTTGCTCTTTCTCAAGTTTTGTTAAATCAAAATATTACATGCTTGTGTGAGCAAATGATTAGCATGACACTGAAACAAAACATACAAGGCAGTGTCAAGTAAAATAGTTTTTGATTTTCACCTAGTTTTTAACATTTGTTGCAAGTTCATCTGTATTTTTGTACACTTCATTAAATGAGTTCTTAACCGCACAACCAGTACCAAAATTTTTCTGCAGTCTTTTTGTTCCTGGCTGTATTTTTGATGATCTACTGCTGCTATTGCAATACCAAAGACATTCGCCTACTTAGAATCTCTGCCAGGTTACCACTAGTATTTTATAAACAGAGTATGCCAAACTTGTACATTTTGAATATTACAATTATATATGTGTTATCTTCTTTAATAATCACACATTTGTTTTATTTGAAATAAGGTAATGAAATTTAATTGTAAAAGGGATAAATTATTTTTCTGGATCAATTCTTCTGTATACACATTAATTATTAATGTGACTACTAAACTATGAAAAGCTAACATTATTTACATGTGATAAAATGTTTACATTTCTATATTGAGATATTTAATTAAAGTAATTTTTGAAAACCAGATTTATATGTAACAATGTCATGAGGAACCAGGCACCCTCTTCTCCTCCAGGACTACAACCAAACCTGAACCCATCACAGGGCACACTCATACACACTGTCAACATACACACACCTTCGTATTTTTAAGTCAACGATTACCTAACAATGTGCCTTTGAATTTTGGAAGTAAGCTGAAGCACCTGTAAAAAACCCACACAAATTTCAAAACACAACCATAACACAACCAGTAACTGACCTAAGGTGTAAGTGCTATAAGGCTACAACACCATGCTTAATATCACTGTGTCTCTTATAACATTTCATGCAGATTTGTTGTAATTTTAATATATGAAATGATTATCATGAAAACAAATCTATCCTTTCTAAAATTGTACTGCATATTGTGCTTTCATAATTATATGCAGTATATAATAAAATTTATTCAAATAAGAAAATTTCACAAACCTGCTTACCTGATAGTATGTATTGTAGATCTTTTGAACAAGTCCAGAAAGTGGTGCCTCAATAAAAGCAATTAAGGTCAACTGCCATGAAAGTTTGACCATAAGCAATAGTACCCCACTGTTTTAATCACACTCCGCAGGAAAATGTTTACATTCATTGCGACTGATTGACTCATCAGGGTGGTATCCGTTGATAGTCGTGAGGTAATGTCACCTTAGTAAAATAAATTTTGGCTTGACTTTATTCTGTAGGTTTTAAATTAAATTTGACACTACAACTAATGAATTAACTATTATGTACTTTATACATGACAATAATATCATTTATAATGTATATATCAACTGGCAGTTACTGTAAAACCAATCAATATATATTCCTGATAATTAAAAAGAAGATACAGGTTAAATGGGCTAATGAATACAAATAAAATAAAACAAATCTGACAGCAGCAAACTAACAATATTGGAATGTCTACTGAGCACATATTGAGCTTATATGATTAGCACAGAGCCAAATTGCAAAATATATTTAAAATTAAAGCTGATAAAGCACATCTGTATATTGCAGGCGTGTATATATATCAGTTACCATTAAGCACAAGGACTTTTAAAAAGGATAACGTTCTATATATACTACAAGGCTCGAAAAATTCTGGATGATGAGTAACACACCTGGTTCAATGAACAAAGAAAATTAATTTAGTGTAATACAGTGGTTTCACCAAGTAACTACAGTCAGTCTAAAAGACACTTTAGAATCAAATGGATGCAGTTGTTTGGAGTAGATAACCACCACCACCTAATTAGAAACAGCGGTGAGACATGCTGAAGTCAACATGGGTCAAAATCTCTTTATTGCATTTTGAAATCTTTTGAGCACATATTTTTATCTTTATTTTAAATTTCTTTGATTGCTAAGATGTTCAGTAACTTTCTTTTTTCTCTGTGGTGCCCTAAAAGAGATTAAGTCATTAGTTTTAGAAATTAAGTTTGGAGTTTGGTATGTTTGGAATGTTTTCCTTGCTACTAATTCATGTGAATTTATTATTGTTGTTCTAGGGTACTCCATTTTTAACAGTTAAAAGTATGCGATTGGAATTTATTTCCTTGAAAATAAAGCTTAGCCAAGCCCTCCATGTTTCTGTCTTTACCTTCATTTGAGAATTGTTCGAATATATTTTTATTTTCGCTATTTATATTGAAAAAATGCTTTGTATAATAAGATCAGTTCCTGTAATTTTTGCTTCATTTTATCTTCTTTCCTTTTAGCATCATTGTGTTTTCTTCCCTTATTGGAAATGTCTAATTTTGATTATGAAGTATAAAACTCAAAATTTTCTAGTTGCCTTTCTTAAGTTATTGTTAATTATTTTCTGGTGCCTATTTCAATAATTAGCTATTTCAGTTAATAAATTAATCTTAAATGTCAATTGCCTGCATCAGGTGTTCTAATAATTATTATTACCTTGGCTCTCAGTCTTTAATAGTGCTGCCCATTCATAATAAGTGAAGCAAATGAATGCAACATGACATCACCACCAATGTTCCCTCTAAGCTGAGCGTGTGAGTGATCGCTCACACGAATTCAGAGCGTCGCTCATACTTCCCGCACGATCGCTCATTCCGACTGCGTCGCTCATACTTATCGCGACAATTGGTGCTCATAAATTTTTGGCTTAAACAAAATGTCGCTCATAAACAATGTTTTTGCTCACTATATGCTACTCCTTAGAGGGAACATTGATCACCACTGTATATCATGCTTTAGGAGACTACAGCATTCATGTGCCTAGACATGCTGGCAACACACAAAAACTTCTTATAATGTCAGGTACTATCACAACACTTTTAGTCAAATAGAAGAAAGCCAAAGGCACACACCAGCATGGAGTAACAAGAAGCTAAACGGGCATATTTGACTCTTTCAGTTCAATCTTGAGAAAACTTGAAACATATTCAAAATTTTCTTATATATATATTTCACGCAGATATATTGTATTTTTAATATTCTTAATGACTACTATGTAAACTTCACCTATAGTTTATTGATCTATATTTTCTCTCTGTGTCAGCCAAAAATTCAGTGACAATAAGGCTGGAGTTTTCCATGATGGCTATATAAAGTTTAATGTTAAGTCTTCATTGTTGAAATACTAATGGCCCATATGCACGTAGAGACAACTTTTCAGGTCTGTACGCTTTAACAGTGATGGAGCTAAATAGAAGCGCTTATGAGCATTCTATTATTTGTTTCTATCTATTCACACTGGACTATATAAACGAGAATCAAGAATGCTTGATTCTTTTTGAATTTCACAAGCTGCAGCGACAAGAGTACACTATGTTAAAGCCCACAGGATTAGCACATTCATCAACTAGAGACAGACAAATGTGAGCTTTAAAAATATTTTTTGCATTTATCTCTTCAAGCATGAAATGTTCCATTGGAATTTTAATACATGTCAGTAAAACAGAACTGTTAATCTCTATCAGGGAAGTAAATTGATGGGGTGACTCAAGTCACCTTCTTTAACAGGTAACATCCTGCCAATCTTTAACAGGACTTTCTCGTCTTACCCAATCTGTGGAAATTGCTAGTTATCTGCTGTTTGTAAACCCCATGTATAAATAATTTAAAATTTATTTTACGTAATATATTGTGTTACACACACACACTTGGTAGTCAACCAAAGGGACCAGAAAACAGCAATTCCACGCCAGGCCAGGGGCTGCGGGTTGCACTAAATCTCTTCTCTTTTCTCTCAGCAGACCAGACACAGGAACTTCTGCCTGTATCCAAGTATGGTCCAAAGACATCACTTACTGTCCCTGCCTGAGGACATTTTCCTGTCCTGGCCCGAGGATGTCCCTTCCGGTTCGACCCGATGACATAACTTCCCTTGAACCGCCTTATAAACCCACCATCCTCCATACTTGATCAGTTCTTCTTTGGACTCAAACCTGTACACATTGTAGTAAAACTGAAAGCCTTTTGCAGCCAGGGAAAGTATATGGGTGGCTGCCCCACACCTTTGTTGTGTGTCCCGCCATTTATTTCACAATTGTCAATACAACATTTATTTGTGTGATATAATGGAGTGGAGTAGTGGAGAGTCATGTGTAGCCTATGTTTGGATTTGGGCTTTCAATATCTGGCTGTCTTTATAAAGACATTTGATTCACCATTATGTCAATTTGTTGGTAAACCTGTGCCCCTTAAAGTTTGTGAATAACTAGACGAAGTAGAGATCCTCTTGTCTATTCCTCTTGTGACAGCAATGAATACAAGACAGAAACAAACCCAGGTCAGGATGCCAGGTCATGGTACATAGCAATCCAATAAAAAGTGACAACAGGCTTCAATAATAATTATTAACTATGACCTCTAATGGTCTGGTGCTGCATTCATTATTGGTTCCCAAACTCTACTCATTGCTGGATATGGCACGAAGCAGGTTTGAACACTGATGGATAGACAGTATAATGAAATAACTGAAAGATGCAACATCTTACTCAGTATAAACAGTATAAATTATAAATTGCATTACTTAATTTAAAAATGTATTACATACTATACGATAAGTTACTTCAATACAAAAATTACCTTCAGAGTTTATTAAAAGCACAAAGCTTAGAATGAAAATCAGTGTTGCACAAAGGAAAGAGGACAAAGTATTTTGTTTATTTCAGTTACCTTCTTTATAATCCTGAATACTACACTGCATAGTGCAGTCCTATGTGCAGCATTGTGTTACGCATGTGCCATTTCGCTAACTAGCAGTTATGGCCATCATGGTTGCTACAAGTCATTGTTACCTATAGTAAACCAATGTTTGCATCATTGAGTTTCCATCAGGTATAGTCAAGTGAGAAGACTTTAGAGAAAAAAGACAAAAGCTTTCTTTCCCACAAGGTAACATTGTGAGACCGCAAGAATGCCAAAATATGAATGGGCAAATATGGTCTAGTGTATATTTACACTACTTGCACAGTTGATCAGCTCTTCATTAGGATGCCTTATAAGAAAATGATGATTTCAGTCCAAAATACCTTATTTATTTAGTTAACTTAAAAAAACCTTCAAAGTTATTTTAAAGTTTCTAATTGTCAACAGCAATCCAATTCTTACCTGTTTTAGTAGATTCAAAAATCCAATTTCCTGTTTTATCAGTGACTTAAACAACATAATTCTCACTCTCTTGTTGAGCCGTGACAGAGTACACATGAACAAGCCACCACGTAAACCTGCTGAAAGGGAACTGAAAGCATACAAATTTATGTATATTAACTCAAAACAATTATGTAGCTTTTGTTCTTTATTTACTAGTTTGTAAATGACTACAGCTCAAAAGTCTACTGTTACCCAAACATTTCCCTGCTTTCCCTGTTATTATTATTGCTTATCAAGGTATTATTTTACTTTTACCATTAAAATCACACAATTTTGCATATGTATATAGTTAGTGGACTTTGCATATGCTTAAAATGTCTACATGGGATTTCTTTCAGCAAGAGTTTTAGTTATGATTCACTGATAGCCAGTCTAGGGTTTATTCCTGTCAGACACTCAACTGTTTTGAGATGGGCATTAGTCCTCTCCAACTCAGAACTAAAAAATGGGTTCAGTAGATGAATGGGAAATCAATAATCACGATTTTTGTGGTTCTGTACCCAGTTTTAAATTTTTTTTGATTAAAGAATCTAACCCTGTTGAACTGAGTGCACTGTAGGAACCATACTTTGATAGGACAATATTACATCATAGGTCACACAAATAGGCAAATTTACGTTTCCAGGTAGCCTAACACACATATTTTTAATATGTTAGAAGTAGCTCAAAAGGAAAGTATGCACAAATCCAACAGAGACAATTAATCAAATGCAGGACATTGGAGCTTTGTGGCAGGCTTGCTAAGCAATGTGCCAAGATGCCACACAAGAATGGAAGAATCATTTTTAATTTTTTAATTGTTGCTATTAGTACAGTAACTGGATATGTAATATACTAATTATTCCATAGGTCAGTCACTTGTAAATGACACTGACGTGTATGACAAGTTGTATTGTCCAATCTGACATTCTGGTGTGGGCAAACTCCTTCAGCAGAAGTGGCACTGGGTATCACAACAGTGGTAGAAGTTTCAGTTATGGTTCAGGTATGCCAAAGCCCATCTTGAGATAACGAAAAACATTTTGCACTTGTAGAACTAACAGTGCCTTGTTTGGAAAACAATGTTTATTCAAGTGAGGCGTACTCAGTTAAGTCTTGATTTAATAAATGTGCTTCATGGAATACCCATCTGGACTATAAATCAGGCAGTAAAGATATTGATTGAAGTTCACCCACATTGCTGTATATTGTGTGGCTCTTGACAACGTGGTCACAATGTTCCTTATAATGAGTTTGCTCTCATTGACGATTTGCACATTTAAGAAAAGATAATTATTTCTACAAACAGTTTTGAGGTTTGTTTATGTGGGGTTAATTTTAATATGTGTGCTATCAACAACACTGATCATATTTGACAATATGCATGAACATATTATTTTGACTGTCTGTAGGCCATACTATATACAGTGCATTGAAATAACTGTTTAGGCACTGCACACAATAGTAACTAAGCGGCTTCCAGAGAAAGCATTGGTTCAAAGTACATCTATCAGAACTTTCCAAAAGAACCTGTAGAAAGGCATCTTTATGAGTAATCAGAACTTTTTGATCAGAGGAACTGCAGTCTTATTTGACTTTTAAAGGAAGGTTGAAGTGTATAAGTTCTGAATTATTAACAATATTTTTACTATTTCCTACTCAGTTACTCCGTCAATATATATTTTCAATATTCTTTGACCCACATTTTCTTCAGTGCTGTGTCTTTAACTCTGCTGAGGAATATTTTGGTTTCTTAAGGAGACATCATGTAGAGAAACAGTAATTTTCTCTCTGCCAACATGATGTGAACCATGTAGATTCACCCCTGAAAAATCTTTTCTTGAGGTAGTAAGAAGCCAGTCACCAGTTCTATTACACGATTGTGAGTGTCACCCATTTCGAGAAAGCCAGCGAGAGTCTTGCAAGATCTTCTCATTGCTTTATGTCTCTCCTCACTAGTGAAGGGCATTTGAGAAACCAACCCTATATCTTAAACTAGGAATTTCATCAGGTTATTGGAATAATTTATTGTATTGTCATATTATAGCTGTTTTCTGCTCAGCACTTGCTTAACAATTAATTGCTGTCATTTATTTATCTATATTGCTTGTCTGGCGTTGTGCTTTAGTGATAGTGAATGCCAGTGACATGATTGTTGTTGGCAGATGTTCTTATGCATATATTAACATGTATGTGTAATGTCACCACAGCCATTTTATTTGATGACAAGCACCACATTAACAACATTTTATTTAAAAGAACATTCTTGAAGATGAACATTCTAAAGAGACTCTTTAAACTGTTATAAAAGACTGTTTTAGACTATTAATCATTTTGGCTTTGATTAATTGTTTATCATACAATGTTGTTTTTAATGTTTTGAACCTTGCTTGCTTGCTTGACAAGCATTATTTATAATTTCTTGCACCTGCATGTAAATACACTGTGGTATACTGTACACTTTCTACTTATTTTTAATGGATAAATAGAGAAACCTCCGAACAATACTTTAAACAGACATCATTATTAGTAAGGCAGCTAAAACTGAAAGATCATGTTTCCAGGAAAAGCAGCTCAGTCTGAAAAACAATTGACAAAAATGGCTTAATTTAATTCTGATACTACTCATTGTCCTTTCCTTTATTAAAGCCAAAGCCACTGAACAAAATATTTGTCTCAGGTATTTTTTCAGATTATTCAAATAAGAAACAAATTAATCATTAATAATAATAATAATAATAATAATAATAATACTTTACAATAGTTTCAGCCTAGCTCCTCCCTGTATTATTTCCTAGTAACTCTAAAATTACAGTGGTGTGAAAAACTATTTGCCCCTTCCTGATTTCTTATTCTTTTGCATGTTTGTCACACAAAATGTTTCTGATCATCAAACACATTTGACCATTAGTCAAATATAACACAAGTAAACACAAAATGCAGTTTTAAATGATGGTTTTATTATTTAGGGAGAAAAAATCCAAACCTACATGGCCCTGTGTGAAAAAGTAATTGCCCCTGAACCTAATAACTGGTTGGGCCACCCTTAGCAGCAATAACTGCAATCAAGCGCTTTGATAACTTGCAATGAGTCTTTTACAGCTCTGGAGGAATTTTGGCCCACTCATCTTTGCAGAATTGTTGTAATTCAGCTTTATTTGAGGGTTTTCTACCATGAACCGCCTTTTAAGGTCATGCCATAGCATCTCAATTGGATTCAGGTCAAGATCCAAAGAAATTCAGGAACAAATGAGAACAGAAGTAATTGAGATCTATCAGTCTGGTAAAGGTTATAAAGCCATTTCTAAAGCTTTGGGACTCCAGCGAACCACAGTGAGAGCCATTATCCACAAATGGCAAAACATGGAACAGTGGTGAACCTTCCCAGGAGTGGCCGGCCGACCAAAATTACCCCAAGAGCGCAGACGACTCATCCGAGAGGTCACAAAAGACCCCAGGACAACGTCTAAAGAACTGCAGGCCTCACTTGCCTCAATTAAGGTCAGTGTTCACGACTCCACCATAAGAAAGAGACTGGGCAAAAACGGCCTGCATGGCAGATTTCCAAGACGCAAACCACTGTTAAGCAAAAAGAACATTAGGGCTCGTCTCAATTTTGCTAAGAAACATCTCAATGATTGCCAAGACTTTTGGGAAAATACCTTGTGGACTGATGAGACAAAAGTTGAACTTTTGGAAGGCAAATGTCCCGTTACATCTGGCGAAAAGGAACACAGCATTTCAGAAAAAGAACATCATACCAACAGTAAAATATGGTGGTGGTAGTGTGATGGTCTGGGGTTGTTTTGCTGCTTCAGGACCTGGAAGGCTTGCTGTGATAGATGGAACCATGAATTCTACTGTCTACCAAAAAATCCTGAAGGAGAATGTCCGACCATCTGTTCGTCAACTCAAGCTGAAGCGATCTTGGGTGCTGCAACAGGACAATGACCCAAAACACACCAGCAAATCCACCTCTGAATGGCTGAAGAAAAACAAAATGAAGACTTTGGAGTGGCCTAGTCAAAGACCTGACCTTAATCCAATTGAGATGCTATGGCATGACCTTAAAAAGGTGGTTCATGCTAGAAAACCCTCAAATAAAGCTGAATTAAAACAATTCTGCAAAGATGAGTGGGCCAAAATTCCTCCAGAGCTGTAAAAGACTCATTGCAAGTTATCGCAAACCCTTGATTGCAGTTATTGCTGCTAAGGGTGGCCCAACCAGTTATTAGGTTCAGGGGGTAATTACTTTTTCACACAGGGCCATGTAGGTTTGGATTTTTTCTCCCTAAATAATAAAACCATCATTTAAAACTGCATTCTGTGTTTACTTGTGTTATATTTGACTAATGGTTAAATGTGTTTGATGATCAGAAACATTTTGTGTGACAAACATGCAAAAAATAAGAAATCAGGAAGGGGCAAATAGTTTTCACACCACTGTATGAGGATACCTGAACTTCAATGTATACTGAGGTCAAATTTTCTTCCTAAAGTTTAGTGGACTGGGAAAAGAAAGTGTTCCATGTTAGAGCTCAAAAATTAAGAATTGGACTTTATCTTAATATAAATATTGCAAGTTAAATTTGTCTGAGTGAAACCAAAATGGCATTATATGTAGGTTAATCTGGAGTGGTCAAATTAAAGTACAGAAACGTTATGGCTGGGTATTATTATATATGACTATCTTAATTTAGAAATTATATCAAGATGAAGCTGTCTGTCAAACAGAAAAAGAGTTAAAATTTTCTCCACATTGATATGAGAATCACATATAGAAGCAAAACAACTACAGCTTGTAGCTACATGTGGTGTTATGGAATGTAAGGGGATAACGACTGTTTAACACAGGTCCACTAGAAATACTGTATAGTGGTCTTGGCTAAGTAAGTAACTGAAAAAATATAATGTTACTTCTTCATTAAGGCTGTTTTATCTGATTAGCAGATTTAATAAGAATTAATACGAAAAGTATACAGTACAAAGTTTCAAAGTAATGATATGGAGCAAACAAAACAATTTTAAATAAGGGTTTCTGTCATTATCTACCTTCCCATTGAAAAGAGGCCCATGAAGAAAATTGAATTGTAGAATGCTGCCTTGTCGCATTTGGAGCCAAGGATGTCAACAACCTGTCCGGTATAATAAGGAATGAACATTTCACCTGAAAAGTATAAACATGATGATAATTACAACCAGTCAATTAATGTTATATATATAATGAGCTTGAAGTGCATTTCACAATCTAATTGTATTAATGAATAGGCTTTCAAAAAT
This sequence comes from Polypterus senegalus, assembly GCF_016835505.1. Lineage (NCBI taxonomy): Eukaryota > Metazoa > Chordata > Cladistia > Polypteriformes > Polypteridae > Polypterus > Polypterus senegalus. Next base: position 69,022,958 of record NC_053164.1, on the reverse strand, counting down.
ATAGGATCAATAATAAATAAATGTTAATTCCTCCATACATTATTTTAACCGTAATGTATAGCAATGAGGATAAGTCACCTATGGAATGAATGCCAGACTTAACCAACCATCTTCGTAAGTTAATTTTGAGTAGCTACTTTAATCCACCTGCGCTGAGGAAGGAAAATAAAACGTTCCCTTTGAAAATTAAAATACACGAACAAAATGAAAACTGTACAAACTGGGAACGAACAAATATTTTAACACTGTGCTATAGCAACTTAACCCCGAGCCACTACTACCACTATCAGGGAAGGAAGTTCATTAAATCTTTAAAGAAGAAATGCAATCCTTGATGACTGACAAATATTTTCATTTTTCAGATCTTGCTAAAAACATTTAGATAAAGTAAAATACAGTTATGTGTCTGACAAATTGAACCGGTAAGATTTTTGATTAACTAAAATTATACTTACATGTAACGGCCAGGGTGAGGAAGACGAAGGCTCCAGAGAGCATTGGTGCATCCGGACGCGAATAGCCGATAACCCTCCTGAACAGGACCTGGGCCTCTTGTTTCTTGCGTTCTCCGTTGCCATTCGTGTTTAGCTTTGCCTCGGCGATTCCAGAAACTAACACTTCAAAGAAGCATATTGCCGCAGTTGTCAGTACGCTGCACAACAGGCTGAAATACAGTCCAGAGAGGCCTGTCGGCATCCCTAATGGCTTTCGATACATGACAAGTTGAACAGTCTGTATTCCCGGAGGTAATATGCAAAGTATGATTAAATAAGCGGCAGCACCCCGCCGAAGTAAAGTGCAATTATTCCTTGCCTGACTGAAAAACAAATGAGAGATGAAATACAGCAGTGTGAAGCGAGCCAGGGTAGCCAGCCAAACACATAGCAGTGATTCGAGACAAAACGAGTCCAAGAAACGTAGCAGGCGATGCAGCCCGAAATGAAAAAGAAACTTATTGTTTGCTCGCAACACAGGAAGTAAAATGATAACCTTTTCATTGCTACTGTATTCCATGCACATCAAACAAAATTCGTACGATCTAACACGTTTCAGAACGACGAAAAACTGAAAAATAGGCGAAAATAAAATCCCTTTCCCACAACACGATTCAACCGACTGTCACGTCACAAGTACTATTGCCGGTTTTCTACTATGGCTGCGCAAGTATTTGACTGTTACTTTTACTTTCATTTTAAGCGGCGTGAGGGCGGGCTTCAATTTCGTGTTTTCTGGCGCTTGTCACACTCGTTTTCAAAATATTGTTGTCTTCATTTTTTTAATTACTAAATATAAATCCTATATTACTTTTTGCATTGTCGATATAAACTGAGCCACGAATATTTTGATTTCTTTTGTTCGTCGGTTTATAAACGCATACCATTTTCTAAACTCCCTTAATCCGTAACAGGGCCGCGTACTTTATCATCAGGTGTTTACTTTGCAACCTGAGGCCAATATCAAAATAAGTCACAACGACAGTCCATAATGAAATTACTAATACAATTCATAATTACCCTTTTTGGTTCATGTAAAATTTAAATGTAAACTGTGTACACACAGTAACATTTAAGAACACTATAGTATATACAGTATAAGATGATTCAAATATGAGGTGCAGTTTAGGACATAATCATTGTCCACTTTGCATACACTCTATACTGAAATACACTGCATAATGAAATGCTTAAACTGCATAATGAAACGCATCCACTGCATACCGAAATGCTTACACTATAAACTGAATCATATACACTGCATACTGAAAATGTTCAGTGAAAAGTTGTGGCACTACTGAAACCTGAAAAACCCAGAAGATCCAAAAGTTATCTCCCAATTTCACTGTTATGCAAGGTATATGAAAGGATGATACTGGCACGCATATCCCCAACCACCGAGGATCAAATGTCACCAGACCAAGCAGGCTTTCCCCAGTGGATCTTGTTGCGCCAAGTCTTGAACCTAACTCAATACATTGAAGATGGGTTTGAGCAGAAACCAATTACAAGGGCAGTGTTTGTAAACCTTTCTGCTGCCTATCATACAGTGAACCACTGAGCACATCTTTTGAAATTTGCTAGAACCATACAAAACAGTCCATTAGTTCATATAATCGAGTCACTACTGGTCAACAGAAGGTTCTACGTTGAAATGGACGATAAAAAGTATTGCTGGAGGAATCTTGTTCTTGTTCTCTTCAATATTCTATACTAACGACCAGCCTGTGTTCACCAACATTAGGAGGTTCATTTATGCAGATGATCTCTGCTTAGCCTCCCAGTCTGTGTCCTTCCAAGATATCCAAAAGAGACTTACCAATGCCCTCAGCATCCTCTCAGAGTATTACACTAAATGGTTCCTTAATGCCATCCCAGGGAAGACACAGGTCTGTACCTTCCATCTTAACAATAGACAAGCAAACACAACTCTAGAGATCAGATGGAATAACGAAGTATTGAAGAACACCGAACATCCTGTTTACTTAGGCATCACTCTGGACATGACACTCTCTTTTAAAGAACATATTTTTAAATTTAAAAGAAGATATCCAACAGGAATAACCTCCATAGCAAACACAACCTTGGGAGCAGACCCTAAGACCCTGCGATCAACAGCTATGCACTCTGTTATTCAACTGCAGAGTACTGCGCACCAGTGTGGGCTATGTCAACCCATGCCAACAAGGTCAGTACTATCCACTTGCAGAGCCACAGCACCATACATCCCTGCAGTTGTTGACCCTCACTTACAGACCCAGAAGTGATGTCTCTGTCATTTCAGAACTGACTTCGTAAAATTACTTTTGGAAGGTTTTGGCAGGTCTCGCAAAGCCCGAAGTAACGTCGGATCAAAGACCCGTTCAGAAATTAAGTGATAAAATGAGAAGGAAAAAGTACATCAAACCAAATAATACACATCATTGTGAAGTTCAGAGGGTTTCTGCCATCAGGTCGTGTCATACATCAAACTAAACAATACAGATCTTTTCTGTGAAATATTAATATTAACATTTACGTTGTGTTTGGCTCTGTGGGAACCATTTAATATGTTGACAAAATTAAAATCATCAAGATCTGTGTTAATTGAAAATAGTTTTTGTTTACATTCATGAAACAAAGTCTTCCAAAAGTAATTTTACGAAGTCAGTCTTGAAACGACAGAGACGTCACTTCCGGGTCTGTAATTGCGGGTCTACAACTGCAGTGACATATGGTGCTATGGCTCTGCAAGTGGATGCCACTCAACAAGGTTGACCCTGAGCTAAATAGTGCATGATGAATCATCACCGCACATTCGAACAACGTGCCTTCCTGCTTTATACAGTGTGGCCCGGGATCACACCTCCCATGTATGACGAGAAAGTAGTTCAAGAGCAGAAAAGTTCAAGTAACTGATGGACTCCAGACACCCACTTCACCATCACCAGGAGGTAAATCGCCAACACCTTGTCGCCGGAGCTCGCCACATTGGAACCCCTTAATCCAAATCAGTCCATAAAACATAGGCTCGAGAGGTGGCGAGTGACTGACTGTAGCCCTCCCAATGAAGCTTTTCCCACACCTCAAGAACATCTACCCCATGAAACATCTCTCTCTAGGAAAGACTGGGTCACACTTAACTGAGCTAGGTCAAAGGTGGGCAAAACAAGGGACAACCTATTTAAATGGGCCTTACAACAAGCACTGAATGTTCCTGTGGTGAGCCCACCTAAACAATGGACCATATTCTCCATAAATGTTCCTGAGGCCATACATGTACTGATGAAGATCTTAAGGATGCTAATGAAGCTGCTCTTACCTGGATAGATACATAGATAGATAGATACGGCAGTGGCGTGATAAGATATGATGACTGAAAATTCATATACTATATACTGAAACAGATGCATTATATACTGAAATGCATACACTATACACTTAAATGCATACACTGTACCTTAAAAGCTTAAATTATATACTGAAACACATACATAGTATACTATATATAGTATACTATAACACTGCACTACTGAAATGCTTACACTGTATACTGAATTGCATACACCAGTGAAACACATATATACTGAAATGCCTGCACTGCACACTAAAACACATACACAATTATTTAAATGAATATGCTCTAAATTGAAATGCACACACTTTACTGTGAAACCCATAAACTGTATACTAAAACTGTTACCCCTTATATTAAAACAAATACACTTTACTCTTAAATGCTTACTATATACTGAAATACACACAGTGTATAATGAAACACATACACCTCTATAGTGTAACGTATACACTCTTTACTGAAATTTTTCACGTGGTTTAATTACTTCACCCACTGACATTGAGCGAAAACAATCTCTTCTGAAGAAGGGCATCATTCTGGAATGTGCTGGCCAAGAGGTAAATTAGTTGTCCCTCGATGGCTTATTTTTTGGCTTTAATTTATTAAACGCATTAAAAGAAACATAAAACAACAGCATTCCTTCTTGGTAGTGATAAACTAGAGACAACTGAACAAATTAAAATATTTTAATTGATAATTTATGTCAATGGAGTATTATTTAGACAACGTTGAAATCTGGCACAGAAGTTTGGTTTGCCTTCTTGTAAAGGCAACCATTCGGTTACATGAGGCTACTGCAACTTTCCAGTGTCTGGTGGATAAAGTGCTCCTCCTTCATAACAAGTATAGTGCTGCCTACTTATATTACATAGTCATTTATTCCAGCACATCGAAGGAACACATACAGAGCGGTATTGCGGATGCTGAGTGAAGTCGGGTTTGGATCTATCCAAAAATGTTTTTAAGTTGACTCTAAATATTTAGCCTACCTGGTGGGTTGGGATACCATAAAGCCACAGTGTTCGAAAGTAGATGCCATATTGAAATGGCCATGAACCAAGCGGCAATTCCAGGCATTTCTCTGTTTAGTCCTTGAGTGATTTAAGAAACAAGAGGGCCCCTAACATTGCGGTATGGAATGATAAGACAGGTGCTGCATTTGGGGACTTTAAACAGGCCCTTACATCAGCACCAGTATTGAAAGCACCTAACTATTCGCTTCCTTTTAGCCTCCAGACAGACACTTCAGACACAGGCCTGGGAGCCGTACTAAGCCAAAGCATCGATGGTGTTGAACACCTCGTAATGTTCCTGAGCCAGTGGGGCCTTGTCACACACGTGCAATTGGGAGGCAGCTAAAGGGCCTGAATAACAGTAGTTCCATGCAAGACCAGAGGGTGGTGAGGTGCACTGACTTTCTCAATCCTTTGCAGACCATCCACGGTAAACCCTGCACGGTTCCGCCGCCATTGATGACGTTACTTCCAGTTCTGGCACCATTGATGACTTCATTTCCTGTTGCAGCCTTTAAAGCCGCCATCTTTTCAACCTTAAGATTGGTTCTATTTTGGACTCAGACCTGTGAACATCTCACAATCTATTTACCCATTTTGTAGCCAAGGCACAATATGTCTTTCATATATTCTTGTGACCAAAGGAAAAAATTTGTGAAGCTTTCTGTGGAAAATACCATCAATGTCAGGTACGTGTTTGATACAGTTTCCTTAGTAAAATGCAGTAACTGAGTTGTCTTTCAAAGTCATAACTTTTAACTTGGTGTCACATTTTTCCAGTTATAATGTAATGCGAGTTAGGTGCACGTGAGTTAGGTTTTCTTTTCAGGTCCTGCTCTCGTCACTGTGGTATTTCATCTCTCAAACTTTACCTTAGTGGTTATTCTCAGCTTTAAAATTGCAATTTTTACGTTAAAAGGACAAAATGGTAGCTGACTGGTGGAGTACAACTGCTTTTGAAGTTTATTCCACGTTTAGTTTAATTTCACCTAAAACTGCATATATAATTTGACAGACTTATTCATTTTAACAAACAGGCATACAAATGCTAAGTTTGAAAATATTTCACCGTCCACAGTATATTACACTTAAAAATTGTGGGTTTTTACTATCCAGGCATTCACCTTGGTAGATCAAGAAGAAAATTTGTAGGACTTCTTATGCATCATCGAAAACAATCATCTCTTTTTGAAGGCCCATCAACCTTCAAAACCCTGCCATAGAATTCTGTTGACATTTTAAGCATTCTTATTAGTTTAATGCTACTTTTTATATTGCTTGATTAGATATGCTGTTATGCCTTATTTAGAATAATATGTCTTTGAATTACAAGAATTGTGTTACTTTAAATTAAAATACTTACAAAGAACTGCATATTTCAGATTAAACTTTTCTCTTTTGACAGCACTCAGAGAAGATTATTATTATGAAGCAGGCAGTGATTCATGTGGGCTGATCCCTGTTTTTTTTTTTACAAAAATACTTTATTATTCATTGTTTCATGGACCAAAAACTAGAAGATGTAGCCGACTTGAAGTGGCTTATACAATCCAAAAGGTTCTCTTTTTTATTTTCATATTTTATAATAGCATATGCATCTTATGTTAGAATAACATGTACCGATATCTATGAAATGGAATAATTAAACCTTGATAGAACACTTACATTTTTAAAGGTGTACACATGTCCTTCAGGTGAAGTTGCACTTTTATGAGATGCTCAAACAAACGTGGTTGTACTGTTTTAAATCCTGTCAATGAAGGCCTGTTTTGTAGACAAATGATTAACTTACTAAATCAAGTCACATTCTGTAATTTTCACATAGATTGTAAGTTCATCAACTGTCAAAGAACTCAGAACTGCAGTAAAAGAGAACAAGGACTACTTGCATTTTAAATTCATTGAATAAAAAGAATTACTTTTCAAAGATATTCTTCATACCACTCCTCATACACTTTTAATAAACTGTACCTTACCCTTCCATTCTTGAGGGACCCGTTAGAAGTCAGAATGGGAGACAGCTCATGAAATTTCTTTCACACATCTCTTACCCATCACCAAGGAAACTCTGTTGCTGGTATCTAAATTTCACTTGCCACCTGCACAGTACCTGTGTTGCCACTTTATCTTTTATAAACCTTCTTTCATCAAACCTTGATTTGGATTTGGCTTCTAATAACCCCTCTGATGCTTTATTTTGAGAATCAAGACAAGATTTAATTTTTTGACATGCAAGTACTAATGGATTGTTTTCTGAAATATAGCAAGATAACAGTTGTTACATGATTATTAGTGTATCTTTCTTTAATTCTAACTAGTATTAATAAAATGTTTGATACAGTAAATAAATATCAAGCTAATAGATTTTGAAGTTATTTCTGATTTTATTTTTGATTTGCTCAATTTTGCTCAAAGTAGTGTGGAATGGAAGTTAAAATCTATTGCTAGCTTCTGTATGAAAATCTGTATGTTGTCTGTGTGGCTAGGTATTATTAACAGAAGCGTACTTGTATGGAGTAGGTCTGCTGGTGTGGAATGCAGTTTTTGACTCTTCCCAGCTGCTTCAGCAGCAAGTTTTCTGATAAGCTTCATTCCAAATATAAGACTAGAATTTATGCTTTCCGTTGTAATCAACAAATTTTGTAAAGAATGTTCTGTGGCCTTGGATGGAACTGATCTATTTTTTCTAACCATTCTCTTTGAAGATTTTGTTATAAATGCAGCTGAACCCCCTTGTTGGGGGCCTTCCTTGCGTTCTCTCTGTAAGGAAAAGCCACTCTGCTCACCAAGAAGTCAGAAATAAAAGAATTCTATTTGTTTAAATTGGTGTCTGCCTGCTATTTGTTTGAACCTTCGTCCACAGTAGCCAGCCCAGCAGGTTACAACTACAGTGTCATTCGTAAGGACCGTTCCATCAGCCACCCTGACTATGACTATCCAAGGAACAGATTCAGATGTGCGTAATGCTTCAATTCCTCTGTAAGCAGGACGTGGGTCGCGAGACCACAGATGGTGTGACACTTGCTCACAGATTCCTCTAACAAACGCCTCTTTATCTGCCCTCAGAGCCCTTGCAGCCTTCCTTCTCGGTTCCTGGTACAGACCAGAGTTTCTATTGAGCCGGCTCGACTCCTCTCAATGATTTCCAGGGTGCTGGTTGGGACCCGAGTGGCTGGACCAGGCCAAGGGATCGCCCATGTAGCACCTGGCTGCGGCAGATAGAGGGTCATTTCCGGAGGGTGGGACTGGACTGGACCTGTCTGGGGGTTGCAAACCGGGATCCCAGCCCTGTGTCGCCTCTCCCAGCCCCCAGCGCTGACCCGTTCGCCGCCAGGCGTGTTCTGACAGAGAAGTTTTATTTATTCGTCCACGTGACAGTCACGGAAACTGCCGCATTATAACTTTTTAATTGGCAGTACTTGATAGTAGAAGAGAAAATCCTTCCTATCCTTTCTATACTTTTTAACTGCGCCGAGCTGTAAACAATGTGAAGACGACACTGCCTTCAGCAGCGAGGATCGTAAGAACAAAGTGGACGCTTGGAGGTTCAGAATGTCGGGCTGCTCCGCCGGTCGAGCTTTTCAGTTTTGGGTGGGGTCCCTTCTTCTTGCACTGTTTGTGACACTGAGTGACCCGTCGGCCCCTGGGAGAGTGAAAATCTTTGTGAATGAGTGTGATCGGTGCCATCAAGCAAAACTCTCTTTGTAAATTGTGCTGCACGACTACTTATTGTCCCTTAAGGTGAGTTCAGGTCACTAAAACCCCACAACATTCAAGGTTGCTTTTGTGATGAATTCTTTTAAGAAGATGAAGGGTTTACATCTAAGAAGATGTACCGACATCTTCATGTTAAGTTTTGGACTTGAGAATTGTTTGGACCTTCTGCCCGTTAAGCATGGAAGGGCAGCGTCCACATGTCTCAGAATAATTTTTCTCTTAAATCACAGACACATAATGCAAGGTTGTCAGGCAGAAATTTGCAGGATCACATAGAAAATGTAATTTCTATACCACAGCGGTCATGTAGCGCCTTTCACAAGGGATCTGCTACTGAGAGATGATCCAAATACATTTAAGCTGATGTTAGTGCTACTTACCTGTTGTGTTATAGCACCTTTAAAATGTAATTTACCCGAAAGCACTCCAGTACTGCTCAGTGTATCTTTCCTTCTTTCATGTTAATGTTTTACTGTTTAATAATTTATATACTACATTTTATTTTTTTCCCTTGCACTCAGTGAGCGAAGCCACTGGGTAATCAGCTAGTCTATATATATAATTCACTAAGGGCACGCAAGACAGCGAGCGCAAGCAAGACAGAGAGCCACGCCCGCCAACTCACAGAGCCCCGCCCACCAATTCTAAGACCATGGGATACGCTCGATCAGAGCCCCGCCCGCCAATTCTAACCCTCCTACTGCGCCCACCCTCGCTCTCGAGGCATGCGACTGCTTGCTCATGTGCCCGCACCAAACACGTCACCAAACACATCCTCACTCTTTGGTTCACATGCTACAGTCCACATGCAGCTGTGAGCCACGCTGACTGTTCACGTTGATAATTATGCGCGTATGCTACGCGGGTTGGCTAGTACACATATAAAATATTTACCATTGTGACTATCAGAAAGGCTATAAAGTTTAAAGGAAAATTAATTTTCTTTGAACAAGCATTGAACTCTTTAAGTCTTATTAACTAATCAGAAGAAACCATTAAATAACTTTTACATTTGAATCTAAACTTATAGTATTGTATGTTTTGATACAGCATTGTAGATGTTTATATAAACATCAGTCATTTTCCAATGGATCTCTTTTGTTACTTAGCCACATTTGTAGTTCTTGATCAGAAATATGAGGTGGGACTATTGTACTATTCTTTGTTTAAAATACTGACGGTGTAGGATGAATTTCACTTTCAAAATTGTGCAGAGTTTCACTTCATATACTCTCCAGAACAGAACTATTGCAAGAAATAGGATTTAAAATTCCTAATTACCACAGCTATAGTGGAAAATACCATTTTGTGTTGAGAGCCTATGGTTGTTCCATTCATTAACAAACTCTTTCACTGACGTTTGAATCCAGGGAATGTACACATAGTGCAGAACTGAAAATATGTAGTTCATTAGTAGCATTTAGAATACTCTGTTGCTCCATAAATAAGAAAAGGCTGTGGTAATAAGAGATAACTCTATTGAGTTCTGTCCATAACTGTTCAATTAATCGGTTGTGAACACTTCTCCCAGTAATAAAGGTTCCTCGATTAAGACCTCTTCATTCTAACATAAATCTTGCAACTTTAGTGTTCTATCCACCGTGATCACCATGCCCTCTTGAGGTTAAGCCAAAATGGCTGATAACTTCTTCAAATAATGTAAGCACAATGGAGGCTCTGTTGTATGATTGTGCGAATGAATCTATCTATACAGCCATAAAAACTAATCTCCACAAGATCAGTTTATGATTACTGTCCATATGCTTACAAGGAAATGTTCGATTTTATCATTAATATTATGAATCTCTGTAAAACTAACAAAGTACATTGTCTATAAAAGATTTCCATCTGTAAAATACATCTAATGGCTATTTTTCTAACAGTGTTGAGAAATGTATTTTCAAATTAAATATGATGGATAAATGTTTATTGTAGAAGTTGTATATTTGGTCTTGAAATGGTTATCAATCATGACTAACAATCATATCATTAGATAAAAAGAGTCAATAGATTATGTATGGCACTATATAAATAATAATAGTAATTAATAAATGGTAATATGCATGGTATTCTTACAAACCTGAGTGATTTATGAGCCATACTTGGCTTTATTTTCAGGGTACAATGGAAAATGGTAATAGTATAACATCTAAATTGCCTAGTAAATGAGGTGCAGCTGCCAGGCCTACAGTATGTGTTAAAGTATTATGTGGTTCATCACTCAAAATTTAGCTTTGAATTTTTACATCTATTACTGAAACTGATTAGCCAAATGGTGTTGCATCTGTGCATTTCTAGAAGAGATGCTTTGCAAAAATATTTTAAAAATATTACATATTTACCATACTTACCACAATGTGTTTGTGCATAACATGTTGTAAGCTCTTCCTCTAACTGCTTACCTTCTGTGATAAGCTCTCCCAACTGGATCAATATGCTGAAGACACTGACGAATGCCAACTTTGCACAAAACAATAAAATCTTAGGCTACCTGTTACATAGATTTCACCTGCATTTGGGGTGTGAGTAAGGGTCTCTTTAATAATATTACATAAATGGATATCAGAAATTGCAGAAAACCATTGAGAATGTACACTAGTTTGTATTCAAAGGTGATAAAGTGTCCTTCTGTTAACACCAAAATCTTTGAAATTCTGATTATACTTTTGTGATATAGTAAATCTGAGTGTCTAATTTGGAGCTTCAACCCTTCTGCTAGAAACCTCTGGAAACAAAGAACTTTTCAGTGTTTTTCCAGGTAGGACCAAAATTTTTTTCTCACAAGCTATTACAGCAAAAAGCAAGAGCATAAAATTAAAAAGCAAATATTGTAGTAATAAGTAAAATATATATTTGAAAAATATATATAAGTAGGGTATGAAAAGGAGTGCAAACCTTAAACTTAAATACACAAACCATAATGACATAATGAATATCAATTGAACTTTATTGCTGCCTGCAAGTAGCAAAAGTAAATTTTGCTGTGAATTCTCCTCTTTCAGTCTGAACATCACTATCTGAGGGTGTTGTATGCTTGGATCCTCCAGTTAAGCATTCATTGGCTGTAAAACACAGGACTACATGCCTATGACAGGCAAATTACTCTGTGATTTTGTTGTTGTGAGTCACAGAATTGCAGGATCTGTTAAACATATTATAATGTAGTGCATCTGTTTATGCCTTTCTGTGATTTTTCTGAAAATTATGTAAATGTGAATTATGACTGAAAATCGTAGGAAAAGTCATTTATTGTGAGGTATTCATGTTAAGTAGTAGATCCTTGTCTAGAGAAGAAATTTTATTTATAGTGGTTAAATCTCAACATAAAACCAATTCATTTTTAACTACAGTATTTTAATCTGTTTCAAAGTCACTCAGACAGGGTGAACGTAGGTAAACACGGAGAATAATCAGTCTCTACATCTACAATGATCAGGCCAGGATTTCATTCTAAAGTGATGAAAATATTTTTATTTACCAGCTGAAATATTTAAAAAATGAAACCAGTAAGATAATGTTCATGCGTACAGTATATGCAAACATTAACTTCTGCATCTTTTGGGGAGTTACTGCCAATTCTGAATTGAAATCTTTTACTTTCAGACAATTGGGGTTTTTTTCCCAGCCAATTACAGTTCCTCAAAACAAGCCTCATCTGTAGCTAGGCAGTACATGCAAGTTAGGAATAAAACTGATAGGCTACCCTGAGGTGTGTCATAAATGCTTAACGTCAAAGCATTAACAGGTGACACTTCAGTTTTGTCTAATTTCAGTGTTTTACCCTTCGAGGTATGCAGTATCGATCGCGGAGATCATTCCTGCTCAACTGAATCAACGGCACTGGATCCCGATATTTCACTTGCACTATTTGCAGAATGTCCACAGCATACAGCCCGACCGGGACTTGCCAGAAAATTAGCACTGGGGTAAACTATCGTCTCTCCTTTAGTGTAAAATGATTTAGGTGCTCAATAACTTTATGTACTTACAGTGCAGCTTTGTTTTTTTTCTTTAGTAATGTACTGCATTAGTTTCAGTTTCACAAAATACTAAAATAGTTTCGTTTTATATCTTCCAACCGCCACGTTCCTTGCGTGTGCATGATTTTCTTTGGGTACTCCGGTTTTACTCTTAAATACCTAAAGCCGTCTAAGTGCTATTAATTGATGTTGCGTCTTTGTGTTTCAGCGTGGGTACGAAGAGAACTACGATGGAATGACGCCCTGCTCGCCACAGTATTTTGGCATGTCGAGTCTGCTGCCAAACTCTATTGCCCTGTTCAGGGATGTTTCCTTGTTTTGCACTTGAAACTTTAGGGATAGGCTGCTAAGATTTAAATAAAGCACATTTAAGAACTGTAGATTGTTTGACTTCTACATATTTATCTAGACGATTTCTAATTAAATGAGCATGATTTACAGATGTTACATATACGCATTTAATGATAAGGTAATTATTTAAATAATCTTACACACAGTTTAAGAAGAAGCTTTACGACTCCGCGTCTGTGCCGCGTCGGTTTCTTCTTTCGTTTTCACAGGGTGTTAGCAAAGTCATCCAAAAGAAGCTAGGTTTCCATCCATTATTCAACCCGCTATATCCTAACTACCGGGTCACGGGGTCTGCTGGAGCCAATCCCAGCCAACACAGGGTGCAAGGCAGGAAACAAACAAACCCTGGGCAGGGCACACACGGGACAATTTAGGATCGCCAATACACCTAACCTGCATGTCTGGACTGTGGGAGGAAACCCATGCAGACATGGGGAGAACATGCAAAATCCACACAGGGAGGACCCGGGAAGTGAACCCTGGTCTCCTTACCACTGCGCCACCAAGCTAGATTTCGTGAGAACAAAATTTAAAATGACACCCAATGATTACATTTACTACCTTCTGTCAGTGTTTTGAAATTTTGTGGTATCCTTTGATTTTATTTACCCGTCCGCACACTAAGAACCTCATTTAGACTTGATGCTATTAAGTAGAATGTACTGTGTGTTACTATGGAAGAACTATGTCGACAACAAAAGACAAGCTTTGCAAGTAGGTTACTGTTGGTCCAACTTAAAGTATTAGGTATATGACATTGGGGAGGGAGTACTGGGGTAAACTATCATCTCTCCTTTAGTGTGAAATTATTTGGGTTCTCAGTATATTTGTATGTGAATTTCCCCTTGGGGATTAATAAACTATCTATCTATCTATCTATCTATCTATCTATCTATCTATCTATCTATCTATCTATCTATCTATCTATCTATCTATCTATCTATCTATCTATCTATAAATCCTGGAATAATGCTTAATGTCGGGTGAACCCCAAATGTGAGCATTATTCTAAAATGATGGAAATGATCATACTGAAATGTTTAGTGCATATGACTCCTGATACAACCTAAAACATGTATTTTAAGGACTTTCAAAGGTTCCATAGAGAAACTGGATTGTAATGGGAGCTTGAATGAAGAGAGGTGTAAAACCAAAAGCTAACCATCATACTAAAATGAGTCAGCTGATGCTAATGAATTGGGCATCTCTGCTGCCTGAAACCTCCACTCTGTAGCTCCAAGTACATGGAGTTGACTTAATGGACAGTCATCACTGTTTGAGTCAGATGACCCTCCCACAACCCTAATCTTAGCTGCTAATGTAAACAGATTGAGCTTTGGAGGTCCCCACATGCACCTATTGGAGTCAGCTCCGTCCACTTGGAGTTCCAGGGTAGAGCCACTGGGCTACAGAGATATATGCTATTACTGGTGGTTTGGTCCTAATGTTACATTCCATGCTTGTGATTCAAAGTATGGCTTGCAGAAAGTATGGCTTGTGGGTGTGGTGTGATGGGAGAACAACACAAAAACATGAATAACTCAAAATGGCTATGTACTTTAATTTACATTATTCACAAAATTTAAAATATAGGGTTCATGGAGTTTCAGGAATTTCATTCGGTGTTGTATTGGAAGGAAATTACCACAAAACCACACATTACTCCAAAACAACTGAGTGAATGTTCATTTCACAATTAACCCAATTTAATATACAGAATTCATGAAGTTTCAAAAGTTTCATCATGAGAGAACAACACAAAAATATGTTAGTTTTTCCAGGCTTACATGCCATTTTAATCTTTCAGTTATTCAAGAAGCCATCCAATGTTGGACTGAACATCTATTTGTAACACCACAGTAAACCAGAAAATACAAAAAGTAGCATTCGTGGTTCCAACCCTGCAAGGAGGTACCTCAATTATAGAACTCAATCATCTACAAAAGAACAATTTTTGACTCATGAGAGCAGAAAAATTGATAGTTGCTGATGGATGCAACACTTGCATTCCGCCATTAATGACAAAAAGTCAACCTTTAAAAATACATATTTTCTTTCTTACCTTAACTCACTATACAAATATAGCCTGGCAACATTGGGACTTTAATATATTGCATAAAGCTGAATATGTTGTTTGTGTGGTATATAGATCCACTCCAATGAACCTGTCTCTGTTAAACTGTGCACAGATTCCTCATTTTTACAGGGGAAGACCATAGGCTATGTTTCGTTCTGAGTTTCCTTCCTTAGGTATACATATTTGCTCCTCACTGTGGGTTTAGTCAATAAAATTTTGATTTTGGGCCAAAGGTTTTCCCCAGGAAAATTTATTCAGCAACTCCACCTGCACTTTATTCCACCTCGACCAGCACCATTTTTCACTGCTAATCAGACTATAAAACATATTAAACCATTCATTATCATTTAGAGCAATGGGTCATAATTGACTACTGTAAGTAGTCTACATCATGTGCTGACACTTTTAAATAGTTCCACATAAATTGATACTAAATATTTTTTATTTTACTAGCTTAGTGAAATTATCTTAAATGTAAAACTTAAATGAGAGAGCAGCTCATTAGTTTTGTGTACATTTCAGTTGCACATATCTAAATTATCCACAAAACCGTAATCAGATACATAATTATGACACATTCATTTCTTGTGTGCATATATAAAAACAGAAATTCTATAGTGCTTACTGTTTAGATTTTTATCCACTCGCAGGCTTGAGAGTGTGTTGCTGATGAAAGACTGTTTCGACATCCAGAGTTACTTCTTGCCTTTCATGTGATGCTACTGAGATAATCTCCATATCCCTGAAACATGTAGACAGATTATGCAGGTTTATGAAATTAATATATGGATGTTTCAATTACATTAGAAAAATAAAGAATGTTCTCATATTTTGCGATTTTGAGATGATGTACATTTTAACAATACTATAATCTGTAGCATTTATACAAAGGATTTCTTTTTGTAATTATGTTAACATGCCTCTTGTTTTATTTTAATTATTTTTAAGTTTATTTTTTTTCAGTGTTCATTAATAAGTATTCTAGATCTTTTCAGCATGCTAAAATAAATTAAAGAAATCTTTCAGCTTTGACAATGTATAGTATCTGCATTTACTGTTACTTGGCATCTGTAATAAATGTTTTATTGTTAAAATTAAGTTGATAAAGCTTTCTGTGATTATGCAGAATAAAAAGATATAGTAATTGCAGAATTTATTTTTAATCATGTTCCTAATGAGGCTTTCAATGGGTGTCATTAATTACACTTTTGTATCGCATCAACAGACTACCATCATTGCAGTGGAGTTTGAAGGGGGTGTTGTGATTGGGTCAGATTCAAGAGTGTCAGCAGGGTAAGTATGTTCATTAGTTGTAATATCGCTATAGCTTTATTCAAAAATGAATTGTATTGTTAAGAGAATCACTTAAATGGATTTAATAAAGTGTCAATTCTTGCTAATGTTGTCAGATTCAAACTATACATGTTTTAACTGTAGGTCTTGATGAGTGTGTTGACATATTTGGAAAATACAGATTTGTTTAAATTGGATGTAAGAGCGTTTTGTTATCAGTATACTTGTGAGAGAGACAGTTTGCAAATAAATCAAATACTATATATGTGGATGCATAAACAGTTGAGCACAATTGTAGAGAACATATGATTATACTTATAATATGACATGTGAATTACAACAAAAGCTTAGTTTTAGATTTGTATTTCTTCACAGATAGAAATGCATCTTACTGCATCTGAAAACAAATGCCTAAACTTATCATAAATAGTTTGCAGATTGCTTTTTAAAGCACTTTGTGTTATACAATTATATCCAGCTTTCAAACTGAACTGAATGGACATCGTTTAGAAAGACACACACCTGTGTATATAATGTTCTACAATGCGCACTGCAGGTCAGGGCAAAAACCAAGCCATGACATTCAAAGAACTTTCTGTAGACCTCTACAATAAAGTTGATGGGAGGCATTGATAAGGGCAAGGATATAAAACCACTTCTAAGCATTGAGTTTTCCGGGAGCTCAATGGCCTCAATAGTTCTAAAATGAAAGAAAAATGGAACCACCTGGATTCTTCCTACAGTTGGCAGTCTGTCTAACCTGACAAACTGGGCAAAAGAACCCTGGTCAGAGATCCTCTGTTGATATGGGAGAACCTGTCAGCAAGGCAACCATCTCAGTAGCACAACATGAATCAGGTGAATATGATTGTACCACTCTGAGTTTGCCAAATGGCATTTAAAGGATTTTGAGAACATGAGGAAAACCATTTTCTGGTCTGATTAGACAAAATTGAATTCTTTAGGCAGAACTTCTAGCAAAGACTAGGCACTGCTCATCACATACATAATACCATCCCTACGATGAAGCATGGTGATGGCAGCATCAGGCTATGTGTGTGCTTCTCATCAGCAGAAACAGAGAGGCTGCTCAGAACTGAGGTCAGTTTTCAGCACGACAATGACCTTAAGCATACAGTCAAGATAATCCTAGAGTGGCCCACACAAAGCTCAGACTCAAACCAATTCAAACATGTGTGGAGAGACCTGAATTTGCCAGATTATAGATGTTTCCCATCCTGTCTATTGGATCTTGAGAAGATCTGAAAGGAAGAATGTGATTAACTACCCAAATCTAGGTGTGCAAAGCTTGTAGAAGAAGACTTGAAAATGTAATTGATGTCAACATTGGCTTGTACAAAGTACTGAATTAAGAGTCTGAATACTTACTGTTTTGTCTTGGTAGAGAAATATATTGCTCTACTTCCCTATTGTATTGTTAATATGTAGTCTTTGTCAGAATGCCTCAAATATCACAGACTTACCACTGTTTATAAGGTATATATAACTTCTCCCCACCTTCCCTTCTACATCTATAACCTCAGGCAATTAGGTATAGCAAAAGACAAGTAGGAATTAAGTTACAATTTAAACAAAGTTTTATTGGTAATATTCATAAATAATAACAATATGCAAAGTACATTTGAATATTGGCAACCATACTACCTGATTAAATGGTAATGTGTAGTTTCAGGCGTCACACAGACTTGTTAGTTACTTAAAATGTCTCTAGAAAGGCATCATTTGTGGTCAGCTTTCTTCAGAACAGGCAGCATGCCTTTCTCAATATGGCTGCCGAGCTGTGCTTTTCATTGTGTTGTTCTTTTTCATTTCATGCGTCAGTTTGCTAAGAGAGAGAGAGTGAGGGAGTAAGCAAATGTATAGGTTTTCTGTCCAACCACTAGAGCCAATAGGATGTCATTGTACTTAAAGGCTTCTGATACAAGCCAATTCCAAACAGCCATACTTCAGACCAATGGGGGAATAGAACATCTTAACACCTGCCATCCCCCAAAACCATTTGTTGAGCTAAAGTTTGCCAGTTAGGCAGCCTGACTTTCCTATGGGGGTTGACTGAGAGACTTCAGAGAAACATTAGCCAATCTTGTTTAAGGCACTTCCCCAACTCTGTCATAAAATTCAAAGAGATACATTCCTAAAAGGCAGGGGTAAACATGAATGCTTCTCACTAATGTAACACTAATATTACAATGCTTTGCCTAAATTACAAATAAAGACATACAAAATATTTATCAACTTGTATGTAAAATTTCACATCACAACACTTACTTGCATAAATGTGCAAGCTTTTCTGAGAACAAGTTTTCACTTTGTCATTATGAATAGGTCTGAATAATTTCTGAATCCACTGGATGTAAACAAAATATATAAATTAATAATTCTGTGTGCATATTTTAAAATAACACTATTTCCAGATAATTAATACTACTAGCTGATCTTATTTAGACAAAATGTGTTCTTACTGTCTATTTATTTAAACATTTCACAGCAAAATTGACAGGTTTACATACATCTTCAAAGCGAATTGTATTTTATTTATTTATTCAAGCTTTTGGTTAATATGGATGGGGTAAAGTGGGTTCATTTCATTTTGTTTATGCATGTTTCCTTAACTTTAGTCAAGAAATACTCAACCGAGTAATGAACAAGCTGTCCCGACTCCATGACAATGTGTATTGTGCGCTCTCAGGGTCTGCTGCAGATGCACAAGCTGTTGCTGACATGGTTGATTATCAACTTGATTTGCACAGGTAAGAGTTATTTAACTTTCAGTATGTGTACAGAATTTTTATATCATATTTAAAATTAATTTGTTTCATATAAATTGCATGACCTTTGATATGGTAGAATTGTCCCTTATTGATCTCTTCAGTAAATCACATGTAGGTTTTCATTACACTTTTGTATTAATTAAGTGATTGTGCTGTAACATATCTTGGAAAAGTGCAGCCATATATACAGTATGTACTCATAGAGGTTTGTGTTATAAGGCATTTCTCCATTTTCTGAACACTTTTAACAACAGATTCACAGTTATGAAGTCATTTTGATAAAAATTTAAATGGCATACTTCACCTCATTGATGTACCATAAGCAAAATGCATCACATGGTTATTTTGTTCCATCATTTATAAACGAGGCTGATTTTTAAAAATTCATTCTAACACATTAATATCACTTCTATAGCTCATACATAACTGATACATGGAAGGAAAAAATAACTTCAGTGTTACTGACAAGTACATCTTAGATAATCTCAAATCTTGACGTGATGATATACTGAAAACAAGCTGAATGGACTGTTGTCTGCAAAATATGTCTTATGTTCCTAAGCTTTAGAACAACTTATTTTGAACATTGAACATATATTAACAAGGAATTAGAAGAAATTATTAATTACAGTCACCAGTAGTCATGGTTGGTATTATTTATGTATTAATGGATATATCTCAATACAGTTTCAATGAAACAATGTTACATTGGTCATCTCTGTTGCTTTATAGTACAAACAGACGGGGTTCAAATTCTGGCACACTTCTTGTGTGTAATATGCATGTTCTCATGTGTCTGAGTGGGTTTGCTCCAGGTAGCTTTTATTGGCAAATTCCAAATTTATGTATATTCAGTTACTGAGCAACTTTAAATTGGCCAAGTATGAGAGATTGTCACCACCATGCATCACAGTGTGAATGGCTTACGCCAAATATGGCATTTAATCTGATGACCAAAAGCTCAACTTTGGTCTCTTCAGACAATAGAAACTTTCAGCTGACTGTACTTGACTTCTAAAGCAACTGGCTGCCCCAGTAATGATTTAGGTGTGTCATATTAATGTGGGCTAATACTTATGTGATCAATTATTTTGTGTTTTATATTTGTAATTAATTTAGATCACTTTGCAGAGGTCTGTTTTCTCTTTGATATTAAAGAGTCTTTTCTGTTGATCAGTGTCAATAAAGTAAAATCAAATTCATTGTGATTCAATGCTCTATAGCAGTATGATGTGAATGATTTATTGATGTTATTGTAATCATTCCATACAAATAGATCAATTTTACAAAAAGGATTGAAAACAAATCGACCCCCACCCCTGAAAAAGAGAGCATGGCCAACGGAGTAAAACTAAAGCTTGTAAACATACATAAATTGATGAGTTTAATAGGCGGATAAAGATGAACGGAGAAGTAAAAGAAATGCAAAGAGAATTACTTCCACAGTGCGTTAAGAGCTTATTCTAAAATATTACTGATTAGATCCTGCCAGGTTTTGAAAAATTTCTGCACAGATCCTCTAACTGAGAATTAGATTTTTCCAATTTCAGATAATATAAATCATCAGTTACCCACTGATGTAAAAGAGGAGAGTTAGGATTCTTCCAGTTGAGCAAGATAAGACTGTGTGTAGTGTAGTGAATGCAATCACAGTTTGTTTGTCCTTCTCCACTTTAAGCCCCTCTGGAAGAACACCAAACACAGTGTTAATGGGTTAGGAGGGATTGTGACACCAAGGCTGTCTGAATGGCACTTAAAATTTTGATCCAAAATGATGTTAATTTGATGCAGGCCCAGAACATGTGACCCAGTGAGGCTGGGACTTGATTGCAGTGTTCACAGGTTGGATTTTCCCCTGGGAACATTTTGGACAGTTTTAAGCGAGAAAGATGTGCTTGATATATAATTTTGAGTTCAATAATTGTATGCTTTGTGCATATGGAGCTCGAGTGAATTCTCTGCATTGCTACCTTCCACTCCTTTTCTGATATGTTGAGTGAGAGATCTTTTTCCCATTATACTCTTGGATTTTTGAAAGGGAGGGAATGTAAAATGGTTGTATATATTGCAGAAATGCTGTCTGAGTTCTTGAAACTGAGCAATATTTTTCCAGCATAGAGGAGGGTGCAAGATGAGGAAAATCAGGCAGGTTCTGTTTAACAAAGTTCCTAATTTGAAGATAGTGAAAGAAATGTGTTGCTGAAAAGTTAAATTTGAAATGTAATTGTTCATAGGATACAAAGATGTTATCTATATAAAGATCTCTAAGCAATTTAATCCCAAATCTTTTCCAGATATTATAAACTGCATTTGTTTATGAGGGTTGAAAAAGGTGGTTCTCATACAGAGGTGCCACAGATAAAAGATTCTTCATCTTAAAATGCTTTCTACATTGGTTCCAAATTCTGAGTGAATGAAGCACAGTTGGGTTATCAGTATATTGGTGATAACTTGTATTTATTGGGGCACAAAGCAGGGAATATAAAGAAGTACTGCAGGATTTTAGTTCTATTGCGGACCAGGGGCCTCATGTATAAAGCCGTGCGTAGAATCGCACTATAACATGGCGTAAGCACAAAAGCCGAAATGTGCTTACGCACAGAAAAATCCAGATGCAGGAATCTGTGCGTACTCAACTTCCACGTTCTTCCGTTACATAAATCCCGATCAGCGTGAAAACTAACGCCGTGCACGCGCATTATGTAACTCCCCAAATCCTCCCAGAATTACGCCTATTTGAATATGCAAATCAATATAAATCGCCCTTAAGCGCAGCCTTCTGTGAAAAGACAATGGGAAAAGCACGGGAAAATATAAGAATTTCAGCGAATACCAAGTGGAGGCAAAGGAAAAACATACTATTTGTTCAAATAAGCCGTGGTATAATCAACAAAAGGAAGTTGATCGAGTGATATAGCGTGTTGGAGAAACATGAAAGCTCACATCCACAAAATCGCACAGTGCCGGAAATAAAAAAGAAGTCACATATCAAAGTCGCGTGGAAAGCCGAGTTGTAAGCCCACTGTCTGAGTGTCATATGAAAGCTTATTAGGGTACAGAGAAAAAAGCCACACGGTGGGGAAAAAGCACGAAATGTCCACTTCAATCTCGACATTTCCACTTTAATCACGTAGTTTATTTTGTCATTAAAGTAGAACATCATAAAATTCATCTTAAAATTGTTTAATTAACCAGTTTCTAAAATCACATCGTAATTAAAGTAGCACGTTAAATGCTTTGTTTTGTATTTGATCTTCTACTCGTATGTGCTCTATGTGTGTGAATCACTACTTGTTTCTTAAACCGCTCTCTTCCTCCAACTGGACACAGAATCAATTACATTCGTAATATTACAGCTCTCTGAATAACTAAAATACTGAGATGTATACGTGATATCATTTTCATGATGATAGGAGTTAAAGCACGTTATTAAACATGTTTCACTTGATGAAATAATTTATTGCAGCAGTACTCAGGGCTGCTCTAAGCTTGTGGTGGCACTGGGCAGAGGAAGAATCGGTGGCTGGCTCCTTAGCCCGCCAATGTCAGTAAAGTATCTTATGCACGGTGGATGGCCACGTATGTTGCAGACACTAGCAGCCTCGTGCTCATGACACAAGCATTTAACTTTTGCGAAATTTGTCGCTGCGTTTTTAGCTGTGTTGTTATTTTATCTTTCTGTTTTATATTCAATATATATTGGCGTAGCCGTCACTGCAGTCAGTGCTTTTCTTTCCCCAAGTAACCGATCGCCATACAATCAGCTCTGTAATAGAAGTTAAACCATCTGTAAGCTTAGCCGATTCTTCAAAGCGTTTAAAGAACATTGAAATATCTTCGTAGTACATGTTTAATTATTCTATCCTTAAAGACACTCCCAGTGAAGAATATAGATTATTTAAATGAAGTTAAAGTTTTATCTGTATAATTTAACAAACATATTTTGCTGCATTTCACCTTAAAAATGATATCGTCATCATATGTAAATACGCGCTTTATAAACTGGCTCAGGTTATGCGATATTATAACTATAGTGCAAGTTTACAGTGGGGTGATTGTACTTATAAGTACAAACAGTTCTACAAGGAGCACTTGATTGGCTGCATTTAAAGTTCTTGGGATTAAACTGTTTTGAACCGCGAGGTCCGTACAGGAAAGGCTTTGAAACGTTTTGCCGTGGCAGATCAGCTGCTGCTGTGATTCACACTCAGATACAGTGATATAAATACTCCGAGTGGTGCAGTGAGAGAAATATGGAAAAAGATGATCCGCTGTGGCAACTCCTAACGGGAGGAGCTGAAAGAAGAAGAAGAAGAAGAAGAAGAAGAAGAAGAAGAAGAAGAAGAAGAAGTGAGAGTAACAACGCTAAAGCAGTTATGGCATTTGGAATACTATGGCTGTTCCCTGGACCATTATATTGTTACGAGTTAATTACAATCAGATGCATTACACTAATAAACAATATGCGGTTAGTTTCTGTGTATTTATAAAGCCGTGTCATGAAAATAATGAGTAATCACACAAGAACAGTAGCACTGCTTTGACGCTGGGTGCCGCCAGTTTGCAAAACCGAGCTGAGAACTTGCGTCGACAAGACATGAGGTACCGTGGAAAAGTGCGTGGCTTTACGCCAAGTGTAGGTTTTATACATCGCGTTTTGAGCGTGGAAAAGTTCTTACGCAACATTTCTGTGCGTGCGCACGTTTATACACGAGGCCCCAGGCCTGTGTATGTTCTTCTATTTGTGTCCAGGTTTATAACTTGTATGTTTGCTGCCCAGTAATTAAACTGAAAGTTAGGTTCGAGCCATGCTACCTTCTGCCTTAGGTCTTTGTAGGGTCACTCTTTGAATACATGGATGTTTTGAGTTCCAAATAAATGAGGTTATTGTTGAATCTAATTGCTTAAAAAATGATTTATTGATGTATATTGGAATGTTTTGAAATAAAAAGGAGCTTAGGAAGGATATTCATCTTAACAACGTTAATTCTTCCAGCTAGGGTGAGATGAAGGGTTGACCATCTATGCAAGTCTTGCTTAATTTTTTCCATATAGACAGTGAAATTTTGTTGATAAAGAGCTTTATGTTTACTTGTGATATTTACCTCTAGGTATTTAAACTGATCTGCAATGATTTTATAGGCACTGTACATTTAACAAATACGCTTATTTTAAGGGAAAAATCGTATTATTTCAATTGCTGTGTCAATGCTATTGCATCTCATTGCTTCTATATGTTTTTCAATCTATTTTGAGTGAACAATTGTGATTTTAATTGTGAGTTTTACACTTTTGCTTCCCTTTCACTATTCATTATTTAATTGTTAACACTTTGCAGTATTGATATGGGACAGCTTCCTCTCGTCAAAGCTGCAGCAACCCTGGTTCGAAATATAAGCTACAAGTACAAAGAGGAATTGGTTGCTCACCTGATTGTGGCAGGGTGGGATAAGAAGAAAGGTGGGCAGGTATGTGAATTGGAACAAGTAATGTAGATTTCTGTAAATCCTAAAAAGTTAATAATGTGTGTTTTAAATTATGTGCATAGTCATTATCTATCTGGAGTTTATACATTTCTGTCATTTTCCTGGTTTTATTTTTAAGTTACTCTTTTCTTCTACACCTAAAAGATATGTGTTTTAGATTAAATGGTGATCCTAAATTTGCTCCTTGCATATGTGCATACATTTGCCCAACAATGACTATGCTTATACAACCAATTCACACATTAGAGGAGCCCATAGGAAATATATTCTCCAGAAAATGGAGATAATAATTAATTTTTTCCATTAATGATACAAAAATATTAAATACTTAAAGAAGAAAACAGTATTAACAGATTTAAAAATAAGAAAAAATTAAGAAAAAATTACACACAATCAGGATCAGGCCAAACACGTTCTTGCCAACTAACATTTGGGACCTGACATTACGATTACATATTTTCAGAAACTTTGGGCATGGGATCAATTGAATCCATTATCCATGCCATAAAATAATAAATTCTTTATATTTTGTCTAATATAAAAGTTAGAAATAGTTTGCTTGATAAATACCAGATTCTGTATGTCATTGCTACCTCAGCAGACCTAATTAATGGTTAGGATGCTAAAAAGGCAGTTAAAGCCCTCATCATATTACATGACTTTTCAGCAATTTTCAGTCATAGATTTAATTTTGCTTACTGAGTAAGAGGCAGTTATGAAACTCCCGTGACTGTCCGTCATTTAGTTTGGCCTCCTCAGAATCTCAGTCAAACTGGTCTGGGACTTGCCCTGTAAGTATTGACATTCTGGGAAAGCACTTGTCACAGAATCCTGTCCATATGACATAAGACAAAATTTTGAAAGAAGAAAGGCTTGTCTGTCTGTCTTGTATTTGTCGCACCTCAACAGAATGGAAAATTGTTAAAAAGAACAAAGATTGCAGCAAACTTTCCATACCTAGAAAGTGTTGATACATGCAGTGGCTTAAACAGGCAGCAATGTTATGATTCTTCATGTTCAAAAATCACGAAACATGGTGAAAGCCTCAAACAATTAAAGCCAGATCTTTCCTTCACCACAGATATGCACGAATAGAGTAGGTCTAACCATTTCAAGTATAGTAGCCAAATCTGGAGTAACAGGTTTCACTTGCCCAAATTGGAGCAAAGGTTAAAAAATGTAAATATCTTTGAAAAATAAAGCAAGGTTTTATTTAAAAGATACTGTATCACATACCTATGATCTGGCCACAGGAGATGGAGTTCCTCAAGAATTTATTATAAACATTTAAAAGTATTACAACTGGAGCAAAAACAAAGGAAATAAAAAGCAAATGTAAAGTTACATTGTTAGATTTTAATTGTGTCTTCTTTTGACTTCATTTTGTTTTTATGGGCACCATTTTGTGATGACTGGTGTTACAGCATTGCTGGGGTAATCAGATTGGACACATGACATCAGCAGTGTGATGGTATAAAGGTCATGCTGTTCACTTCCTCTTTGTCCAAGTTTGACGGATAATCCCTTGACAATTTGTGCTCTATTTTTGTACATTAGTTCTCCTGGTATTGGATTCTTTGGTAACATTATTTTGAATATTATTTAGGGTTTTTTAATTTGATGAAAGTTTAGTTTGATTTCTTGGTTTAAGAACTTAGTGTGTTTCCTGACTTGCACTTCATCTTCTAGTCCTCGATTGAAATTATTTCTGAACATTTTAGCAGAACAAGAAGAAAGAAAACACAGCAAACTAATGAAAAAGGAAAACACAATACACAAATGCAAAACTTCCAATAAACAACACAACATTCAACACAGTAAATAAAATGTAGAAATAATGAAAAAATAACACAATATACAAAAATATTGAAAGACAACAGAATGATTAAATAAAAGAAAATGCACTTGAGACTCTGGCTCAACCGCAACAAGCATGTGCTATGTATTAACACATGTTTATGTGTTTTATTGTTGTTTCAATTATTATTTTCATATCCATCCATCCATTATCCAACCCACTATATCCTAACTACAGGGTCACGGGGCTGCTGGAGCCAATCCCAGCCAACACAGGGCAAGGCAGAAAACAAACCCTGGGCAGGGCGCCAGCCCATCTAAGAACACACACACTCCAAGCACACACTAGTGACAATTTAGAATCGCCAATGCACCTAACCTGCATGTCTTTGGACTGCGGGAGGAAACCACGAGACACGTGGAGAATATGCAAACTCGGCGCAGGGAGGACTCATGAAGTGAACCCAAGTTTCCTAACTCTGAGGCAGCAGCGCTACCCACTGCGCCACCATGCCACCCCTATTTTTCATATCTTCATGTATTTTCTGTAATAATTGTAGTTATGTACTGTTAATTTACATGTCTTGATTGACCATATGGTGGCACAGTGGGTAGAGCTGCTGCCTCACAGTTAGAAGACCTGGGTTCGCTTCCCGGTCCTCCTGCGTGCGCTGCATGTTCTCCCCATGTCTGTGTGGATTTCCTCCAGGTACTCTGCTTTCCTCCCACAGTCCAAAGACTTGCAGGTTAGGTGCATTGGCGATCTGAAATTGTCCCGTGCGCCCTGCCCAGGGTTTATTTCCTGCCTTGCCCTGTGTTAGCTGGGATTGGCTCCAGCAGACTCCGTGACCCTGTAGTTAATATATAGCGGGTTGTTCAGCAATAGAAGATTGTTTGTGAATAGTACTATTCTTGATGATTTGTTTTGGTTTTCTTGGTTTATTTTGCTTCTCTCCCTGGTTTTGTCTTTGGATTGTGGATTTGGACTTGTTTCCTGTAGGATTGTCTTTTGGGCAACTCATTTTTGCTTGTTTTTGTTCATTTGAACTTTTCCTTATCTTTTTCAATGTTTTTTAACAACAGAATTCCTGAAGCCTATGAGAAAACTTGTAATCCCAACCCACCTTAAATCTCTTAGCACCTCTATCATCTCGTCTTTTGTTTTGTAAATCGTTGATCAGCACAAGCAGCAAGCAGCCTGCTGTCCCATCCCCGCCTTGACGGAGCTCAACTCTCCTAGCTGAAGCCAAGGCTCCTTATCTGCATGTGAGGTGCCTGAAGTTTGTATAGGGTAAATAATACAGTATATTGTTATTTGGAATAAATGCGTTTCATATGTGTTCCTTGTCTACAAAGATCTGGGTAAGTGTAGGATGAAAGGAAATGTAAGAAATGCACATAACTAAAGCAGAAACTTTTTCCATGTTCTACTAATAATGACAAGAAGTTTATAATGTGCGAGGGCATTAGTCAAAATATCAAATAAATATGTGCACTTTTAATCAAGGAAGTAAGCAAAGAAAAAAAGCATTCAATTTACAAGTGGCGTCAATGAGTTAAAAACTCAAGCTCAAATGTCAATCGACAGGAATTCACACATATTCTTGAAGGGTGCAGAGATAAGAACTGCTGCCTTATAACCTGAAGGTCCGGTTTAATTATCATTATTTTGTGCAACAGGTGTATGGAACCCTTGGAGGAATGTTGATCAGACAGCCTTTTGCAGTTGGAGGCTCAGGAAGTGTGTATATCTATGGCTATGTTGATGCTTCTTATAGATCTGGAATGACAAAAGAAGACTGCCTTCAGTTTGCGACTAATGGTAAGTGTCTTCTATATATTTCTGAACTCACAGATGTTTCAGCTTAGAAAAATGCAATCTTAAGGAGCATGATTTTAAACAATTTCTATAAACTAGTGACAAAGAACGATGATAAGAATATATTTTAAAACCTAGCAGTTAACAAGCAAGGTAGCAAAGCTGATTAAATAAAATTATCAGTCCTAGGTGTCACTATTCATTACAAGCAGGATAAACAGGTAACGGTTTTAGCAAATATTTAGTGTATAGTTTCTTTCTTTCTTTACCTTGCAAGATCAATGAGTGATTGTTTTCTGTGATTACTTCCTTTGTCACTTTTTGTGGGAATGAGCTCTGAGAGTCCTGAGGGCAGCCAGAATGGGAAAATTTTAATCACTTGCACGATGTATGGTGTGAAAATTGCACCTGACTTTTCCTGCACTCTAGAGTAATATTTATTTGCAATTGGTCTGGTAGTTAAGTTTGGGTATATCTGTTCTGCCTCACAAATGAGCAGGTGCTATCAATTGTTTTTAGACTCCAGTGATTTAATGAATATACTTACTGTATGGAGTAGGAAATAGTCATCCAAGATGTTCTTGTTTAAATTTTGGTGTTTCCTGCCCTCACTAAAGTGACCTCTCTCTCTCAAACATTTCTAATTTTCTTTATAATGAAGTTTAGAGAAGAAATTATACTTGTATCTATACTAATAAAAGGCAAAGCCCTCACTGACTGACTGACTGACTGACTGACTGACTGACTGACTCATCACTAATTCTCCAACTTCCCTTTTAGGTAGAAGGCTGAAATTTGACAGGCTTATTCCTTACAGCTTACTTACAAAAGTTGGTCAGGTTTCATTTCGAAATTCTACGCGTAATGGTCATTACTGGAAGGTATTTTCTCCATTTACTGCAATGGAGTTGAGCTCGAAGCCGTGGGGCGGAGTTTCATCTGACATCATCACGCCTCCCACGTAATCACGTGAACTGACTGTCAACGCGTGCGTGAAAACCAGGAAAACCTCCAAAAGCGCTGAAGAAAACATGCATTATATAATTTAGAAGGCAGCGAAACAATAAGAAGCGGCGACTGACATATACTACCATATTCATGAGTGCTGCTACTTGGAAAGAAAGCAAGGTGTAAACCTAAACTTTAAATTAAGTTAATAGACAGGCTGCGCTGGTGTTTCTCATGCCCACGGGTAATGCGGGATACAAGTTTAATGAGAGGACGCAGGATATAAATGAGAGTTTTGATCACTTTGTAACTAAGTTAAAATTGCAGGTTAAGGGGTGTGCTTATGCAAATTCGAAAGACTGTGTTTGTGGGGATTGACAGTTAAGGCGGGTGGGGAGTCACGTCATCATATCCCCTAACGCCGTCTTCTGAAGCAACTTCGTCACACTGCTACCAAATACTCACAGAAAAATCCACAAGTTAATACACACGCTGTCTCTACAGTTTCTCCACACTGAATCCTCCAGGCACTACTTACGAAGGTTACATTGACAATCGCACAGCTGAGAAGCTTCGATGCATGTGCTCCATAACGTGTTAAAAATATAAAGTCACTATCGGAATAAATAAAGTCAAAACTTAAAGTCAAAACTTGTTTCTGAATATATAAAGTCAAAACTTTTAACATATAAAGTCAGCGCTGGAATATATAAAGTCAAAACTTCAATATATAAAGTCATCGTCGGAATATACAAAGTCAGTGCTGCAATATCCATCCATTTCCCAACCCGTTGAATCCGACCACAGGGTCACGGGGTCTGCTGGAGCCAATCCCAGCCAACACTGGGCAAGGCAGGAACCATCATTTTCAAAACATTAACCGAACAGTGTTTTTTTTTTATTTATTTTTCTGAATACGTTTTTGTTAACTTACTTCAGTTCAGAGTCGTTTCAATCAATATATTTTGACTTTGACTTTATATATTCAGGAATGAGTTTATAAATTCCGACGCGACTTTAAATATTCAGGTTTTCACTTTATATATTCTGGCGCTGACTTTATATATTCAAGTTTTGACTTTATATATTCCAGCGGTGACTTTATTTATTCAAATTTTGACTTTATGTATTCAGAAAAAGTTTTGACTTTATATATAACGCGCTGACTTTATGTATTCAAGTTTTGACTTTATATATTCTGACAGTGACTTTATATATTCAGAAAATCAATGTATTTGCCTGTTTGCAACCCATAGTATATGTGTGTGTGTATATATGTACACATGTATGTATACATATGTATATATATATATATATGTATGTATATATATATATATATATATATTGTGGTCCCGGCCGGGCTGGAGCCTCCTCTAGACCGCGAGGCGTCCGTCCTGGTTCTGTTGGGAGCCACGGGTCGAGGGCATGGAAGCCCTACCCTGTAGGGGCCCGGGGTCACCGCCCGGTGGCGCCCGATGCCGGTTTATCCCGTGCACGGTCCTCGGCTGGAGCTGGAGCCCGGCCGGGACACCTTGAGGACCAGAGGAGGGCGTGTGCCTCCTCCAGACCGAGTGGGGCGTCCGTCCTGGTTATGCAGGGGCCTCGGGTACAGGGCTTGGAAGCCCAGCCCTGTAGGGACCCGTGGCCACCGCCAGGCGGCGCCCAGGGCCTAATATTCGGGAGCCCTGCACTTCCGCCACACCAGGAAGTGCCGGGGGGAAGACGACCAGGGAGACACGGGCGGCTTCCGGGTGCGCAGCCGCCACTTCTGCCACACAGGGGTGTGGCCACCGTTAAGTGCCGGGAAGCAGCTGGAGCCCATCCGGCTCCCCATAAAAGGGGCCGCCTCCCTCCAGTCAGCGGTGGATGTCGGGAGGCAGTGTTGGCGAGCTTGAGAGTGGACAGGAGGCGGCCAGGAAGGCACAAGAGACTGTGGGCCTGGACATTGGGAAATCGGTGCACGAAGGCACTGGGGTGCATGTGAGCAAAACTGTAAATAGTATTGTAAATAAACAGTGTGTGGGTGCAAAATATATTGTCCGTCTGTCTGTGCGGCGCCAGCGTTCACAATATATATATATATATCTATACTAATAAAGGCAAAGCCCTCACTCACTCACTCACTGACTCATCACTAATTCTCCAACTTCCCGTGTAGGTAGAAGGCTGAAATTTGGCAGGCTTATTCCTTACAGCTTACTTACAAAAGTTGGGCAGGTTTCATTTCGAAATTCTACGCATAAGGGTCATAACTGGAAGCTATTTTTCCCCATATAATGTAATGGAGTCTTGAGTTGGAGATGGCGTGGGGGAGTTTCGTGTGACATCATCACGCCTCCTACGTAAGTACGTAGAGAACAAGGAAGAACTCCAAGCACAAAACGCCATTTCACAATTGAGAAGGCAGAAAAACATTATGAAGCAAATGATGCATATGCGGAAACAAAGCACAGCGTGAACCGTAAGTTTATATTAAATTAAGTTCATAGACAGGCTGCCACTAGCGTTTGTAATTTAGTGCCTGCCCATATAAGGCCGTCCATCAGCGGCAATCCAATACAAACACTGCCGGTAAATGTTCACGGGTGAAGGACTGTGCTTATGCAGAGGAAGATGAGATGGTCAGGGTGGTGTTTGGCACAAACTCATTGAAACTGCGAGAGAAACTTTTAAGTGCGGGTCTTAGCTGACATTACACGAGATGGCACCAGCACAGCTGGGAACCTTCGATGCAAGAACACCAAGCGGCTCACGTGAACTGGCGCAATGCGCAGACAAAAGCAACAGTTCCAAAGAGTGCTGAACAAAAACCGAATTACACAATTGAGAAGGCAGCAAAAAAATATGAAGCGTCTTATACATACAATCATATTCATAAGTGCAGCTACTGCGGAAACAAAGCACACGGTGGAAAAAGTGAATGTCCTGCTAAAGGAAGACAGTGTAAGAAAAAACCCGTGCATGCAGTTTGTCACATCACAGATAAAAGGAAGACGAGCTGTTTATTGATGCAGTAAGGAACTAATCGATGAATGAAACCTCTTATCTTTACAGCGATTGACAAACATGGAATGTAACTTGAACACATCCTACAAATACGAGCCTGATTGAAAGAAATAATGATAATCAAATCCTTGATGACAGCAACATTCAATAACACTCACAAAACAATTACTGTATATTGACAATCATGTTACGTTATTTTTAAAATGTTCCCTTTTCTTTTCATAACTTCTACTTCTCCACTGCGGTACGGGTATATATATATATAAATGTATATATATACCCGATCTACAATACATACTTTAGCATAGACAAGCCACATGCTGTGGCAATTGTAGAGTCTTAAGCCTCTACGCCGAGGTTCGATTCGAGAGGGGGTGTACTGACTATGTACGCGCGCTACCTGATTCATTTTACCTTTGCATCTCCTTGGTTTGGGACGTATGAAAAATATTAGGTTAACGCAGAATCATGTTACGTTATTTTTAAAATTTTCCCTTTCTTAGCACAAGCACAGCTGAGAAGCTTCGATGCATGTACTCCATAACGTGTTAAAAAATAACGCATTTAATCACACTTTCAATTCCAAGCAAACGGGAACTTTTGTCAATGCATGATTTCCTGGTACATCCATTACACTGATGCACACATCACAGCTACAAAAATGTTAGAGTCGGAATAAAGCGCGTTCCTACGACTGATCATTTCCACTTCCCGAAGAAGCCTTGATAAGAGAATGGTTTTGTGCACACTGAAAAGCAAGCAAAATTAGATGCATTACAGAAAGCGGACTTTGTGGCTCTTACTGGGGATCATTGGACTTCTGTGACCGTTAGTAATTCTAAATACATCTAATTACAAAATGTTCAATGATCACACTGTTTTAACCTAATGTACAAAATAATTTTGGCTAATGTTACTCAGAGTTTAAAGAGTAAGTTGGTCAAATTACCTTTTATGTTTCTGACTTATTTTTTTAAGAAGAAAACTGCACTTTATGTTGAAATTTTGGTTATTATTATTTAAAGACAATACTATTCTGAAAATGTACTTAAAGTACTTAAACTACCACTTTATTTTTAAGTCTGCCCAATTTTAACCAGGGATGATATTTTTGTTTCTGTTTTGAATTCAAATGCAGTTTAAAGGCTTTTTTTCAGAAATTTAAAACAGCTTCAGTTTACAATATTCATGTCCATGTCTATTATTTGATTCTGTAAGCCCACTAAAACCGTTTTAAATTAAAAAAAAACATTTGCGATTTGGGGCAAATTTACGTGTCGATTACATACGATTAATCAAGATTAATTCTTACACAGCCTCTAATTAATTGGATTAATTTTTTAATCGAGTCCCACCTAATATATATATGTAGATTTGTATATATATGTGTATATACAGTATATATGTAGATATGTATATGTTGTATATACAGTATGTATATATGTGTGTGTGTATATATACAGTATGTGTATATATGTATATGTATATATATGTATGTGTGTATATATATATATATATATATATATATATATATATATATATATATATATGCCAGCAACACTCATGACAATGACAAAACAATTACATTGTCAATCATGTTACGTTATTATTAAAATGTTTCCTTTTCTTTTTACTTCTCCTGCCAATCGCAGGTATTTTGCTATATATATATATAATATAAATAGATAGATATGACAACAACACTCATATCAATGACAAAACAATTACATTAACAATCATCTTACGTTATTTTTAAAATGTTTGCTTTTCTTTTTCATAACTTCTTTAACACACTACTTCTCCGCTGCGAAGCGCGGGTATTCTGCTAGTATATATATATGCCAGCAACACTCATGACAATGACAAAACAATTACATTGTCAATCATGTTACGTTATTATTAAAATGTTTCCTTTTCTTTTTACTTCTCCGCTGCCAAGCAGGTATTTTGCTATATATATATACAGGTATATATATATATATATATATATATATATATATATATATATATATATATATATATATATATATATATATATAGTGGTGTGAAAACTATTTGCCCCTTCCTGATTTCTTATTCTTTTGCATGTTTGTCACACAAAATGTTTCTGATCATCAAACACATTTAACCATTAGTCAAATATAACACAAGTAAACACAAAATGCAGTTTTAAATGATGGTTTTATTATTTAGAGAGAAAAAATCCAAACCTACATGGCCCTGTGTGAAAAGTAATTGCCCCCTGTTAAAAAATAACCTAACTGTGGTGTATCACACCTGAGTTCAATTTCCGTAGCCACCCCAGGCCTGATTACTGCCACACCTGTTTAAATCAAGAAATCACTTAAATAGGAGCTGCCTGACACAGAGAAGTAGACCAAAAGCACCTCAAAAGCTAGACATCATGCCAAGATCCAAAGAAATTCAGGAACAAATGAGAACAGAAGTCATTGAGATCTATCAGTCTGGTAAAGGTTATAAAGCCATTTCTAAAGCTTTGGGACTCCAGCGAACCACAGTGAGAGCCATTATGCACAAATGGCAAAAACATGGAACAGTGGTGAACCTTCCAGGAGTGGCCGGCCGACCAAAATTACCCCAAGAACGCAGAGACGACTCATCCGAGAGGTCACAAAGACCCCAGGACAGCATCTAAAGAACTGCAGGCCTCACTTGCCTCAATTAAGGTCAGTGTTCACGACTCCACCATAAGAAAGAGACTGGGCAAAACGGCCTGCATGGCAGATTTCCAAGGCGCAAACCACTGTTAAGCAAAAGAACATTAGGGCTCGTCTCAATTTTGCTAAGAAACATGTCAATGATTGCCAAGACTTTTGGGAAAATACCTTGTGGACTGATTAGACAAAAGTTGAACTTTTGGAGGGCAAATGTCCCGTTACATCTGGCGTAAAAGGAACACAGCATTTCAGAAAAGAACATCATACCAACAGTAAAATATGGTGGTGGTAGTGTGATGGTCTGGGGTTGTTTTGCTGCTTCAGGACCTGGAAGGCTTGCTGTGATAGATGGAACCATGAATTCTACTGTCTACCAAAAATCCTGAAGGAGAATGTCCGCCATCTGTTCGTCAACTCAAGCTGAAGCGATCTTGGGTGCTGCAACAGGACAATGACCCAAAACACACCAGCAAATCCACCTCTGAATGGCTGAAGAAAAACAAAATTAAGACTTTGGAGTGGCCTAGTCAAAGTCCTGACCTGAATCCAATTGAGATGCTATGGCATGACCTTAAAAGGCGGTTCATGCTAGAAAACCCTCAAATAAAGCTGAATTACAACAATTCTGCAAAGATGAGTGGGCCAAAATTCCTCCAGAGTGCTGTAAAAGACTCATTGCAAGTTATCATAAACGCTTGATTGCAGTTATTGCTGCTAAGGGTGGCCCAACCAGTTATTAGGTTCAGGGGCAATTACTTTTTCACAAAGGGCCATGTAGGTTTGGATTTTTTCTCCTTAAATAATAAAACCATCATTTAAAAACTGCATTTTGTGTTTACTTGTGTTATATTTGACTAATGGTTAAATGTGTTTGATGATCAGAAACATTTTGTGTGACAAACATGCAAAAGAATAAGAAATCAGGAAGCGGGTATTCTGCTATTGGCTAATAAGTGTCCAAGATAAGATTTCCTTGGCATTGTAAATGTCCTCAGTTAAAATATTGTAAAGATGCAGGGGATGTAGGAGATGTAAGAATGGATTCAGCCACTTTATGCCAGACTGCTGGTGTAACCCTGAAAAGGACACTGGATTACTTCAGTGTGCTTTCACCATGCTGAAAGGTTTTCTGAGGTGCCATGCATGCCCAGCTACTTCAACCCTTCAGCCCACTCACTCACATGTGCACCACCCGGCTCAGACTCACTCCACTTTGCCAGTGTCAGAGATAACCCAACTACCACACTATCCCTGTGTTCCATGAGATGACCCAAAGCCAAGGTCCATCTAAGTCTTGTTGGCAGTCATGCTTATGCTGATAGTTCTTAGTAACAAGGTGACACATAATAAAATGCTCAGTGCTGGATGTGCTAGCCACCTGTACTATGTGCTTTTCATGGGACACTTATATAGAGAGGGTCTCCATGCATTTTGCCAACTCTACAGTCCACGGCTTCCTGGAAAATGTTTTCTTCTAAGTTCTGGACCCAGAGTCACTACGTGGTTTCATTTTGGAGACAAGTGTTTATGATATTCCATATCTTGTTAATGAAGAGCTTAATGTAGTTCCAAGAGTTCAGGCTTGTAGTTTTGAATCCATTACTTTTGTTAGATAGATAGATACTTTATTAATCCCAAGGGAAATTCACATAATCCAGCAGTAGTATACTGATACAAAAACAATATTAAATTAAAGAGTAATAAAAATACAGGTAAAACAGACAATAACTTTGAATAATGGTAATAATAATTTCTAAGCCAATGAAATGTTTTAAGTGTGGGACCCTGGAAAGTGTAGTTAAAAGCTGTCCTGGAATTAATGATGAAGCCACTAATCGCAGTAACTAAAGGTCTGAACACTATTTGCTATGACTTAAACTGTGGCAACTGTAACCAAGTGAACAGTAAAAGGAAAAGAGTGGCACCGACTGCTCAGCCCTCAAATCAAGATCAAAATTTGATCTGTTGAGCTTGAAGGCTCAGAAAAGCAAGCTAGAGACAGAGACACATTACACTGTAGGAGCACAGAAGTATGCTGCAGAGAAGTGCTTAATGTTTGTTTTTCTCAGGAGATGTACAGACATTTTAGTTTTTATTCATTGTTTATGTGGACCTGGTGCAAAATTTGTATTCTAGCAGTAGCGCAAGTTAGTACAAAAAGTTTGGTTGGCTGGTACTAATAGCTCTGATCTGCTGATACATGGACTCTAAAAGATCTATGAAAGAATACTGTGATATCTGGT
This sequence comes from Polypterus senegalus, assembly GCF_016835505.1. Classification (NCBI taxonomy): domain Eukaryota; kingdom Metazoa; phylum Chordata; class Cladistia; order Polypteriformes; family Polypteridae; genus Polypterus; species Polypterus senegalus. The sequence continues at coordinate 68,985,927 of NC_053164.1, read as the reverse complement.
ACTAGGACATTAGCAACAGATTCTTTAACCCTTGTAAGTTGCAAGGTGGAGCCGACACAAATCTGACTTGTTTTTCCAACACACCGTACAGATTCTTGATTGGATTGAGATTTGAGTAATTTGGAAGCCAGGACAACACCTTGAGCATCATGTTGTTCAGACAATTTCAGAAATATTTTTACAGTGTGGCAGGGTGTGTTCGATCAGGGAATATCATTGCTATGAAGGGGTGTACTTGGTCTGCAACATGTTCCACAATTTTAAAAGTATTTTAAGATTTATATTTTTTAATAGCAGGAACATTTTCTGCCTCATGTGCATTGAAACCAAGAAAGACATCCTAAAACTGTGGGCATCTGTGAGTGTATCTCCATGTCTGCAGCAGTATCCGCTTGCTCTGTGCAAAAAGTGAGGGAACTATTTCAGGTATGTGTGTCAGATTTGGCACTAACTTTCAAGCTCTGTTTAGTCAGATTGGCCTATGGTCAGAATTAAGAGTATTTCATTCTGCATACACCTGCCCAAAGAATTGTGCCAAGGAATGCTGGGTACATTGCTTCAATCTACATCAGCTGCTAAACAAAGTTTTTGCAAATTCAATTATTCAAGTCTAAACTCAGAAACATACATAGTCAAGAATGGCTCTCTGATTTGCTATCTTTTTCAAAAAGAAATTTCACTAAGACAGATTTCTTGCAGTCTTTCAAAACATGGAATCATAAGGGAAGATTTTAATATAAAGCCTAAACCCTGTCAACATATAGAAAACAAAAGTATTGTTATTTTTGTTTTGTTTTTGATAATAAGTAGCTTTAATGCTTATAGTATAGCATATAAAATTATTTTACATTGTTCTTCATGGTTCTTGATCATAATAATTATGCTTTACCTCACAGAAAGTCTAATGCACAAAAACAATGTTAGTGTATGGCACCAAATGATCAGTTCTAGTGGCTTATTTCATGTATGACTCACAACAGTCACTTTATGATGTAAAAATATTTGATTTGATGTGATGTGATGTGAACTCTTGCTATTAAGATGGAAAGAAACTGTTTTAGTATTTCATGTAACTAGATGGGATTTCTTCTATGTGCTCTTTCATCTTATTAATTGTATTAGGGAAATAAAGAATATGCAGTAAAGGGGTATTAGTGTTCTTCTCTGATAATCTAACATAATCAACAATTATACACAAACATTTTGTTAAGGCTATGAATATTGTAATGCCCCAAAGTTTAATCCAAAATTCTAGTGAAACTGTTAAGCACAAAAATAAAAGTGGACACTGATTTGTGTCCAGCATTAAATAGTAACAAATACTGCCCATAGAGTAGCCCTTCTATCCATTTTGGTCTCTGCACTCCAAAGGGGTTGTGCATATCTCTGCTTTTACATGATTTTTATTTTAAAAAACAGTCATTTTCATCTGTAGCAATGGATAGTGCAAATAGGGCCTCATTTCTCTCTGAGGTGGCATAAAACATGTGCAAATTCAACAATTTTGTCAACAATACACTTTGCAGTCTCTGGATAATGTTTATTTTACTATTTCTTCAGATTTTCTTGTTTTATTTTCCAGTCCAAAACCAATGCCACTTACAAATTTGTTAACAGCATACCATTATAGTCACAGGGACCTTGAATGAATACTTACTTTCTTAACACAACATATTTTCAGATTTTACTCAGTCAGCGATCTTTAGTATGAGAGTTAAACAGTAAATTGAAGTTCATCCACTGATGAATGTAAGCCAGTTCACTCTGTTTTAGCGCAGGCTTGCCTATTATCCCTCATTTTTGCTTTACTGATATTATTAAATCATCTCTTTACTCTAGTATTGCCCCAGGCGGTCTTAAAATTGTCATCACAATTTCTGTTAGTAATCCTAATATTTTAGCAACTAAATCTCAGGACCATTTGAACACTAATAAATAATTTAAACTTTTGAGTCTAGTGTCCACTTTAAACATCACACCGAAATTGCCTTGATAAAAGTGAAAAATTAGTTACTTCTTATTGAACTATTTAAAATATATATCTTTCAAGTCTTGGTTCATCATTTAAAACTATTACCCACACAGTACAATTGGTACATCTCTCTTATTGAGATATTGCTGGTGTTGCTAATTTTGGTTTAAGTCATAGGAACATAAGAAATCTGAAAAACTAGAGGAGACCAGTCCATCAAGCTTGTCTGCTTAGATAATCGCTAAGCTGTCCCAATATCTCATCCAGGTGCTTCTTAAAGGTTGTCAAGGTCTCTGCTTCAACAACATATCTTGGTAGTTTATTCCAGATTCCCACAACTCTTTGTAAAGGAATGCTTCCTGGCTTCAGTCCTAAATTCAATTCCCTTAATTTCGACTGGTGTCCTCAAGTATTTGATTATCATTAAGTTGAAAGAATTCTACTATAGCTGCTTTATCAATACCTTTGAAAATTTTGAAGACCTAGATTATGTCCCTTAAGTAGCTTCATCTACTCGAGACTAAACAGGTTTAATTCTCTGAGCCCTGCCTTCTGTTTGATTGATGGTCTCTATGGTAGTAAAATGTAAATGACATATCATCTCCTAAAGTTTATTCAAAAGCGAAATTCTCTTTATAGGGTCAACTTTGACCACTGACAGACAGGAGATCGTTCCTCCCCACACTATGTGACTTTTCAGTTCCACCGGTAAACGTTAACATTATACAAAGTTATTGTCTGTTTTACCTGCATTTTTATTACTCTTTAATAATAATATTGTTTTTTGTATCAGTATGCTGCTGCTGGATTATGTGAATTTCCCCTTGGGATTAATAAAGTATCTATCTATCTATCTATCTATCTATCTATCTATCTATCTATCTATCTATCTATCTATCTATCTATCTATCTATCTATCTGTCTATCTATCTATCTATCTATCTATCTATCTATCTGTCTATCATTTGATTTACGTTTGGACAGCATTCTTATCCAAATCATTTTACAAGTTCAGTATACACTACAGCAGTTTGGATATATACCAGCACCATTTGAAAGAAAAGCATTATAAAATAAGTACTTTGACTGTATACCCTGTAGCGTGCAGAAGGTTTTGCCACTTCTGGTGTTGATTGTGGTTTCTTGGAAAATGCATTTTAATGTAGAAAGTACAAGTGGTACATACAGACAAAACGAACTTTAAAAATAAAACAAAATAGGAGACACTATTTACAGGGTGCAACCTCTGAAAGGATTTAGGGTTGTGGAAACCAGGGGTGCACCTGCCACCCCGATTTGATATAAACTGGCATAGACACCAGTTCTGTCCAAAAGAAGCCCATTTATTTAGGTAAAGGAATCCAGGGAGTCTCCTTGGACTGAAACCCACAGTTACAAGTACTATAATGCAACTGTCCCTTTCTTCCTGAGTCTTACAGCATTCTTCCTACTCTACACCTCATAGGTGAACTTTATCCACCTCCTCCCAATTCAGGCTCTCTTCTTTGAGGTAGCTGACACCTTTTAAGCCACACCTGAGAGAACTCCAGGTGGCTTGTTAGGAAGACCGGAAATATTCCCAGGTGTAGTGGAGGCCAAAAGTAGGGCTCTGCAGTTCCTGTAGCTCCCACAGCTCTACCTACCATCCATGGAACCCAACAGCCACCAATACCACATCCCATATAGCCCTGTGGGACTCGAGGGCCATTACACTCAGGGAAACTGCTAAACAGCAGTTTGAGGGAGATAACACCCTTCATAAGACATCTCAAAAACTCAAAGCATCATGATGCACCAACATTGGTGGACTTAAAGCCAGAAGTCTACGTGACCATCATCATCAGGTCCTTCCATGAAAACCCTAAATACAAAGAGGACTGTTTGACTTATGTTAGGTAGAATGCCCAGAGGGGACTGGGCGGTCTCTTGGTCTGGAACCCCTACAGATTTTATTTTTTCTCCAGCCTTTGGAGTGTTTTTTGTTTTTCTGTCCACCCTGGCCATCGGACCTTACTCTTATTCTATGTTAATTAATGTTGACTTATGTTTATTTTTTATTGTGTCTTCTATTTCTCTATTCATTTTGTAAAGCACTTTGAGCTACATTTTTTGTATGAATATGTGCTATATAAATAAATGTTGATTCATTGATTGATCTCCACCTGTCCTTCCATTACAGAGGCGTTCGGTCAGTTAATGGCACCGGCTGCCATCAGTCACAGAGTTATGTTGACACAACATTTTCATTGTCTAGGCAATATACAAAAGAAATTTGAAAGCAAATAAAATGTGATGTTGTTTTATTATACAAATTGTTGAATATAAGCCAGGTGATATTATGCTCAGACTGCATAATGTACTATTAAGATTGCATTTGGAATAACGCATTACACAGTACTGGTCACCAAGCTAAAAAAAATGACACAGCAGCACTTAAAGATGTACAGAGAAGAGCAATTAAGTATATCCAAGGACTAAAGGGCATGGCCTGCTCTGACAGATTAAGGGAATTAAACCTCTTTATTTTCAAGCAGAATAGACAGCTTGGAGCCTGTTTATTGTGTTATAAGATCACCTGTAGCATGCTGTTACTATGAAATATCTTTTCTTAATGGGGGTTAGGAAGAAATGTCAAAACCAATTATGTAACTGGCACGTGTAAGCTATTACTCATCTTACTGTTTCATACACCATGCATTCAACCCAAGGGTCCTATATCAGCAAACTGCTCAAAGAATGGCACTTTCTTTACTTCCAAACATTTTCAAACAAGTTTGACCACCAATAGGGGTGTCCTAATAACATCCTTTTGAGCCTTTAAGGGACCGCAGCTAAACGAAAAATAATCAATTATAATTTCCTAGCTCACTAGTAATAATGTCAGACAGAGACATTGAGTTTAAGCTTTTACTTAAAAATCAGATTTATCTGCATAATAACTAATAGTAGGGATTATAAGCAATACAAAGAATTATATGATCTGATTGAGTTTATTCCTCATTCAGTTCCAGATGACATTTCCCAGATTATCTACTTCCTTAGTTACAGATTATACAGTATATCCTTAATTGAAAAATGAGAAGAAAGATTTGTTGCCAGAGAGTGAAATCTCTTTTCCAAATGTCTAGCAGATAAACCACAGATAGAAAGTGTTCACTCTTTACCAAAGTGTCAGAAAAGTAACTGAACTCTTTTGTAACTGTGCAACAACTGAACTAAAACTGAGAGAACTCTTTTAAAAAAGTCTAATAAAAGCCAGTCACTCTACTCCTTTCTTTCTTGCTCAAATAACCACATACACCTGGCTTATTTCTACTAGCTAAGCAGACAGTTCTAATTCATTATCTCGCAAGCCAAGATCAATTCCCAACAGAACTCAAAGACTTCTTAAAGCTGTAAACAGACTGGCTATAAAAACAGGTCCTTCTTCACTTTCTAATTATGTGAAATATTCTGGATTCTGTTTTGTCTTTTAACTTTCCATGAATACACTTCAGGTCTGTTCAGCCTGACAAGACTTACAGCCTTTGACCTCTTACCTGAAATCTGTTAGATGAAAAGGTTAAAGCTTCTTCTATACATGGACTTAATCCGTATCTTCAAAAATCTCAAAGGCATTGATAAAGTTTATAAAACAGATGTTTTTGATGTATAGTGAAACACTTGAGGATACAAATGTAAATTAAGGGGTCATGCAGCTGATGCGGAAACCTTGACAACCTTTAAATAATATCTGGAAGAGATATTGGGACAACTTAGCTATTACATTACATTCATTTTTCAATGTGGAATTCAGTTTTTCAAATCTCATACAGCTGTCTTTGCCAGCATGCACTTATGAACCCTGATTAATCCAGCCTTCAACATGCACTAAAAGCACCAAAACAGTTCATAAACATCTGAAAGCCAACTCACTCCTCCAAACCACGAACAATTGTTCTTTCCCAATAAGAACATCTTAACACTCGTAACACACTGACCTAAAAATACTAAAACCAGACAACAATACACAATGAATCATCTTTATATTTGGAATATTTTGCTTTTTTCAATTTTATATATTCCCTTTTAGAAACATATTTTTAGAAACAGAAAATAATATCTTTTCTCTATAAAATGTACTGCAGAACATGTTAGAAAAATAAATAAGAAAATCTGCCATTTGAATCAAAATTGTTTATTTTTCCAGTGTTTTGCAAAGGGTAATTCAAAAACAAAATTATAGCCACTCCATTACTGCAGCATGCAAATATCTGTATAGCTCACATTAAATATACATACATTTATACATTGTCACAAAACGAGTCAAAGACAGAAAAGGTTTGGGGCAGCCACCCATGTAATTTGGTATCCTGGCTGCAACTTCGTTTTCTTTCAAATACCAGCACTGAAGTGCTTACAACAGAGTCCAAAACAAGACTGACACAGAAGGGAAAAGGGAAGGCTTTTAAAGGGGAGACAGGAAGTGAGGTCATAAGGGTCGGGCACGTGTTCATTGTTCATTGGTTTAGTCCCGGATGTGACATCAGGGGCCGGAGCTGGCAAGGTCTGTCTCCATTGGCTCGGTCCCAGAAGTGACGTCCAGAGAGACAGGTGGAACCTCCCGGGTTAGGTCTACAGGGAAGTGAGAAAGAGAGTTAGTGCGCTCTGCCACATCCCGCATGGCTCAGAACTGCCTTCACTCGAGCCCTTTAGCTGCCTCCCATGCGGCGTGTGTGACAAGGCCCCCTCAGCCCAGACCCGTCCGGGTCGGGCGACCTTAACCGAGAGGTCGTAAACCGAGAGAGCATCGGCGTTGGCATGGAGAGCACCCGGCGATGAACGAGAAAACTTGTACGGCTGCAGGTCAAGAAACCACCGGGTGACCCGCGGATTCGACTCCTTGTGCAGGGCCATCCACTGTAGAGGTGCATGGTCCGTGACAAGGGTGAACTCACGCCCAACAGGTAGTACCTCAGCTGAGTGATCGCCCATTTAATCGCCAGAGCCTCCCTCTCCACCGCCGCATACCTGGTCTCCGGTCCAACAGTTTCCGCTCAGGAACATGACGGGTGTTCACACCATCGACACTTTGGCTCAGCACGGCTCCCAGGCCTGTGTCCGGCGTCCGCCTGGAGGATGAAAGGCAAAGAAAAGTTAGGTGCCATCAAAATAGGTGCGGACGTAAGGGCCTTCTTCAAGTCACCAAATGCAGTGTCTGTTTTGCAGTCCATACCACAATGTTCGGGCCCTCTTCTTTGTTAAATCAGTCAAGCGCGCTTTCTCAAAACCGGGTACAAACCGGCGGTAGTACCCGCTAACCCGAAAGGCTTGGACCTGCCGCTTGGTTCATGGACGGGCCATTTCAGAATGGCATCAATTTTGGAGCACTGTGGCCTTACGGTACCCGACCCACCAGGTAGCCTAAATATTTGGCCTCGCTTAATCCAAAGAAACATTTCTTGGGATTAATCCGGAGCCCGGCCTCACCAAGTGTCCGTAATACCGCTTGGACATGCTGTAGGTGTTCCTTCCATGTGCTGGAATAGATGACCACGTCATCTAGGTAGGCAGCACTGTATGAGTTATGAGGCCGAAGCACTTTGTCCACCAGACGCTGAAAGGTTGCTGGAGCCCGTGTAACCCAAATGGAAGGACACGATACTGCCAGTGTCCGCTAGGGGTACTAAACGCGTTTTTCCTTCGGAGTCCGTTAAAGGAACCTGCCAGTACCCTTTGTCATGTCAAGTGTGGTCAGGTATTGAGCCTGTCCAAGCCTCTCGAGGAGGTCGCCCACGCGTGGCATTGGATAGGCATCAAATTGGGAGACTTGGTTAAGCCGACGGAAGTCATTGCAGAACCTCCAACTCCCGTCAGGCTTACCGACGAGCACAATGGGGCTGGACCAGGGACTATAACTCTCCTCAATTACACCTAGTTCCAGCATGCGCTTGATCTCAAGCTCCACTTCAGCCTTTTTTGCCTCGGGAAGACGGTACGGGCGTTCTCGGACAACAACCCCGGGCTCTGTCACAATGTTGTGCTCAATCAGAGAGGTCCTTCCGGGGTGTTCACTGACTACCTCTCGAACGGTCCGGATAACTGTTTCCAGCTCCTGCCGCTGCCTGGGTCTCAAGTCTGCCCAAAGTTAAGGTCGTGTGTGTGGCGAAGAGTGAGCGGGGCTGGCGGAGGAGGGATCGGGTCCCTGTCCTTCCACGGTTTCAGCAGGTTCACATGATATACCGCTCCTTTGGCCGCGATTGGGTTGACTCACCAAATAGTCGACCAGTCCCTTCCTCTCCTTAACTTCGTAGGGGCCCTGCCAGTGGGCAAGCAACTTAGAGTGGGAGGTAGGCACTAGGACCATGACCCGATCTCCGGGTGGAACTCCCAAGAGACGTGCAGCGGTTGTAGTAGCGAACCTGTGCTGCTTGAGCCTCCTCCATGTGACTTTTAAGGACAGGCGAATCTTTCCAAATCTATCGCGTAACTGCGATATACTCCAGTATGTTAGTGGTGGGAAGAGCCTCTTCTTCCCAGCCTTCTTTCAAAATATCCAATATGCCCCGAGGTTGTCGCCCATACAGTAGTTCAAAGGGGAGAACCCGTGGAGGCTTGTGGGACTTCGCGATAGGCAAAAAGGACGAGGGGGAGGAGCTGATCCCAGTTCCTTCCATCCTCGCTGACCACCTTACGTAGCATTTGCTTGAGAGTTTGATTAAACCTCTCTACTAATCCGTCGGTTTGAGGATGATACACGAGGTTTTAAATGCTTTATTTTCAGTAATCTGGCAGTCTCCTTGAACGTCTCCGAGGTGAAGGGGGTCCCCTGGTCTGTCAAGACTTCTTTTGGGGATCCCCACGCGCGAATACCCCTAGTAATTCCCGTGCGATGGCTTTAGAGGTAGCTGAGCGCAACGGAACAGCTTCGGGGTATCGTGTAGCATAATCCACGAGGACTAAAATGTACTTGTGTCCTCGGGCTGAGGGCTCTAGAGGTCCCACCAGGTCGACCCGATTCTGTGGAAGGGAACGCCAATCAAGGGAATAGGAACAAGAGGAGCACGGTCCCTCCTAGGAATCTGTCGCAGTTGACTCTCTGGGCAGGAAGCGCAAAAGCGAGCGAACCTCCTCATTAATTCCTGGCCAGTAAAACCGGAGCTTGATCCGCTCCAGAGTTTTTTCGGTGCCCAGGTGGCCACCTAGGAGGTGGGCGTGTGCTAGCTCGCAGACCTGCCGCGGAAGGTACGCGGCACTAGCAGCAGCCTCGTCTCCTGCCCGTCATGCATTGCTACACGGTAAAGGAGGTCATTATCTAACACAAAGTAGGGGCCCTGTGGCATCGACTGACTAGTGCGCTGGCCATTGACAAGGACCACTGCATTTTTTACAAACTTCAGGGAGTCGTCATTCCATTGCTCCCTTTGAAAGAAGCCGGCGTCTTTTTAAATTGAAACCGCAACACGGAGAGAGGGTCAGCGCCGACCTCAATGGGCGTGGTTTCCTCCCGCGCCGCCGCGGCGTTGGTGGATGACGGTGTCAGCCTGCGACGCCCGGGAGTTGCCACGTCAGCCAGGACGGCTGCTTCACCTCTCTCTGCCGGCTGATTACACGGCGTGGAGGCAGCTTGAGACGGTTCATCTCCGTCCATAACGAGGCCCAACTTAACCCCGGGAGTGGTATGTGTCTCACCGCTTTTAATGTCAGACCAGTCCCGCCCTAGTATCACCGGGTGCGGAGGATCAGGAAGGATTGCCACGGTTACTTTCTGGACTGATCCTCCGTAGCTAATGACACAGCGGCGGTGCTGTACCAGCGGGTTTCCCGTGGACACAGGTTATACTGGTCTTGAATTTTAGCCATTGTCGCGGTAGCACAAAGCGGCGGGCAACAATGGAAATGTTGCTGCGGAATCGAGCAGAGCGGAAGTTTTAAGCCCGTTAACGATCACCACGCCTGTATGCGGGACCGTCAACGGGTTTGTCAGAGCACACCAAGCCCTCCTCCCCCTCCACCTGCATTCCTCCTCGCCTCCAAGCGGTTTTGCGTGCCGCGGACGCCGATGCAAGCTCCGGGTTATACAGGGAGGGGCTAGGTCTTGGGACATACCCGGCTGAGTTTGGCAGAAGGGCGGTTCTGCTCTCCCAGAGTGTGAGGCCGCCCTCTGTGTTTCCAGAAGCTCTATGAGCTCAGACATGTTCTTAAACTGCACGCCCCAGACCGGCTGGGTGAAGCCCTGGGGAAGTGCTTTCAGGAGCAGATAGCACGCTACCTGCTCAATGACCTGGTAGGGCTTGTTTTCCAAGGGCCGTAGCCACTGCCATACTTTTGCCCATAAGGACCAGGCTTGTTTACTGGTCGGCCTCTCAGGGTCCAACCTCCACTTGTTATTTTACTCACCTGCCAGTCTGGGGCACCCCAAGGTGGTACAAGGGGCTGTGGTTTCACTGGGGGGCAGGCACTCTCCCCCAAGAGAGCATACTGAGTCCCTCTTGTCTCCCCCCCCAGGGCAGCCCAATTCGGTGAGCCCCACCCGCACACTCCCTGGCCTCTCTAGATGGCCTAGTTCTGCGTGCTGGGAGCGGAGCCCGCACCGGGTCTCGCCGAACCACGGGCACCCTCCCGCCTGAATACTCGGCCCGCACGCTCCCACCTGGGTGTTTTGCAGGTCCTGTCCCCTTCTCTTCTGGGACTTCTCCATCCTGCCGACTCGCCACTGTCACAAAACGAGTCAAAGACAGAAAAAGGTTTGGGGCAGCCACCCATGTAATTTGGTATCCTGGCTGCAACTTCGTTTTCTTTCAAATACCAGCACTGAAGTGCTTACAACAGAGTCCAAAACAAGACTGACACAGAAGGGAAAAGGGAAGGCTTTTAAAGGGGAGACAGGAAGTGAGGTCATAAGGGTCGGGCACGTGTTCATTGTTCATTGGTTTAGTCCCGGATGTGACATCAGGGGCGGAGCTGGCAAGGTCTGTCTCCATTGGCTCGGTCCCAGAAGTGACGTCCAGAGAGACAGGTGGAACCTCCCGGTTAGGTCTACAGGGAAGTGAGAAAGAGAGTTAGTGCGCTCTGCCACATCCCGGCATGGCTCAGAACTGCCTTCACTCGAGCCCTTTAGCTGCCTCCCATGCGCGCGTGTGTGACAACATATATACTTATAGTGATTGAACACACATATTACAGTGACGTAATGAACAACGTCTTCAGCATTTGGATACGTTTGCATCCACATCACATCTTATGTCTCTGTCTTGTAATACATCTTGGGAAAAACACTTGGAATGCCTTGTCCATCCCTGGCAGTCTTCTCCAAATATGTCATGGAATCCAGCATTCATTAAATCATTTAAGGTCACTTGATTATGCAGATGGTGATCATATACCTTCCACCTCTATGAAGCAAAAAATCCTCTATGGGGCTCAGGATGGGTGGGGGGATGGGGGTGTTGGTAAGAGGAAAAGGACAATCATTCTATCATGGACTTCATTCAGAAGTACTTCAAGAAATTTACTGTAGTTCAAGAAATTACTGAATTTGCTAGAAAATTCTCACAATAGAAACAGCTGTAGAATGTGGCGATTTGGCTGCACTCTCAAACCAGCCTCGATTTTGACAGTAGCCCTGATTTCATATGTTACTACAGTTCATGAATTTTCTCCCTGTACTTTTCCACTACATATATGCACTTGTCTCAATTTCTGGCTCACTCTTCTTCCTATCCCAACCACTTCTATTTGTCTTGATGACTCCATGTTGTTTGTACAAATCGTGCAAAGTTAATTTGTAGAAACCCTGATGACAAGAGATAAGAACACCTGGATAGGTCTTCATCTAAGTTGGTAGTCATTTGTGAAACAGACATTTGTATTAAAACACAAAAAGTAAAACTTTACTGTGTAAATGAAGAAAACCCTGCTTATGTTTGCTTTTGAACTTAAGTTTAACTGTTTTGAAATGAATATTTAAGCATTTCAAAAATGGGGATGTTTGAGTTTGAGTTTGAGTGAGAAATGTGTTTATGAATTTTGAGACATGTAGTAATTGAATGCATATTGTATAACAACAATGTAAAATGATTCACAGTTTGGTCCATTTAAACCAGTGTTACGTAAACTATTTTACGTAAATTGTTTTAGAAAAGGGAACTTGAATTGAGAAATGTATGTAACCATTTGTAAAAAAAAGAAAAAGTAAATGGTAAACTTTACTGAGAAGCTTAGTGAGAGGTTCATTGTCCTAGGATTAATTACATGAGTTTACTTATAGCTATTTTTGTTAAACATTTAGGTTTATTTCCACACAAAATGACAACTTTCAAAATATTAAGAGAAACTTCATATCCCATTTGCATAATACAGTACATGCTGTATTAGAAGGTGAAAACTCTCCGCAACATGTAACGTAATTTAATACTTACTTCAAGTGGAATGCTAGTTCATTTACCTTAACAAAAATAACCACAGAATACAATGACATTTGTAAACATTAGTTTGTCTGGTAGTACCCAAACTCTTTGGATTTCAATTTCAAGTTTTTCAAGGTTTACATTAAACTTATATTGGAAGTCATGTTGCATGATCTCTGTAATAACATGGCACATACTGGCAGTTATAATAATAATTCTTTGCATTTATATAGTGCGTTTCTCACAGCTCAGCAATAGAGCAGAATCCCTTTTGGCATTTACAGGATTTGAACCATCAACCTTCTGATTACCAGTGCAGATCTCTAGCCTCACATCCACCACTCTGCCAGTTGATGTGTTCTCTGCACAATGTATACTGCTGAGAAAAATTAAAGGAACACTTTTAATCAGGGTATAGCATCAAGTCAATGAAACTTCTGAACTATTGATCTGGTCAGTTAAGTAGCAGTGGGGGTTGTTAATCAGTTTCAGCTGCTGTGGTGTTAATGAAATTAACAACAGATGCACTAGAGGGGCAACAATGAGACAACACCCAGAACAGGAATGGTTTAACAGGTGGAGGCCACTGACATTTTTCCCTCCTCATCTTTTCTGACTGTTTCTTCACTAGTTTTGCATTTAGCTACAGTCAGTGTCACTACTGGTAGCATGAGGCAATACCTGGACCCTACAGAGGTTGCACAGGTAGTCCAACTTCTCCAGGATGGCACATCAATACGTGTCATTGCCAGAAGGTTTGCTGTGTCTCCTGCACAGTCTCAATGGCGTGGAGGAGATTCCAGGAAACAGGCACTTACTCTAGGAGAGCTGGATAGGACCATTGAAGGTCCTTAACCCATCAGCAGGGCCGGTATCTTCTCCTTTGGGCAAGGAGGAACAGGATGAGCACTGTCAGAGCCCTACAAAATTACCTCCATTAGGCCACTGGTGTGAATGTCTCTGGCCAGACAATCAGAACCAGACTTCATGAGGATGGCCTGAGGGCCCGATGTCCTCTAGTGGGCCCTGTGTTCACTGCCTGGCACAATGGAGCTCGATTGGCATTTGCCATAGAATACCAGAATTGGCAGGTCCACCTATGGTGCCCTGTGTTTTCACAGATGAGAGCAGGTTCATCCTGAACACATGTGACAGATGTGAAAGGGTCTGGAGAAGCCATGGAGAATGTTATGCTGCCTGTAACATTGTTCAGCATGACTGGTTTGGTGGTGGGTCAGTGATGGTCTGGGGAGGCATATCCATGGAGGGACATACAGTTGCAGTGATTCCTGGGTTCCTCCTGGTGCACGGCAATGTCCGCCTCATGTGATGAGTGTGTACAGGCAGTTCCTGGAGGATGAAGGAATTGATACCATTGACTGGCACCCACACTTGTCTGACCTAAATCCAATAGAACACCTTTGGGACATTATGTACCTCAGACTGTCCAGGATCTCAGTGATGCCCTGGTCCAGATCTGGGAAGGAGATCCCCCAGGACACCATCCGTCGTCTCATTAGGATCATGTCTCTCCCCCAACCCCGACATTGTCAGGCATGTATACAAGCAAATGGGGCCATACAAACTACTGAGTACAATTTTGAGTTGCTGCAATTAAACTTCGCAAAATGGCCTAGCTTGCCGCATCATTTTTCACTTTGATTTTTGGGTGTCTTCGAATTCAGCCCTCTGTAAGTTGATAATTTTCATTTCCATCAAATAATGTGGAATCCTTTTGTTCCTAACACATTACCCATTCCATATCAGTACAAATATCCAGCATGATTTCTTTTCCCCATTGATATCTGATGTGTTTTCAAAGTATTCCTTTAATTTTTTTGAGCTGTTTATTTTAAACTATAGATTCTGACTTCCCTAAACAGGAATTAGGTTGGCAAGCATAAGAAAATGAAGGAATGGATGGATATCAAAACTTTCATAAAACTAGAAAGTATACACTTAATAACATTTTGTTGTTGTAATGTTTAATATGGAAACACCAGTATGTTTATTGAATTTGTATTTTGTTTCCAGCTTTATCATTGGCCATGAGCAGAGATGGTTCAAGTGGAGGTGTGATCTACCTTGTGACCATTACTGAAAAGGTGCAGAAGATAAAGTTATTCTTGGAGGAGACCTTCCTGAATATTTTGATGAATGAACATTTTAATGTATTTATATTTGTGTTACAGAAACATTTTGAAATAAATAATAATAATATAATAACCATCTTCTACTGTTTCACTTTTATTAGATCATACAAATTTCAAATTATTTTTTCAAATCTTTCTTACTAGCTATTATTTTGCATACCTGTGTTATGCCTGTAGGAACAGAAGCCTTTCCTGACAGCGATGAGAGAAGAACAGGAAATTACCTATAAGGAGAAGGAGGTTTGCCTCTATTGTACATACAATTTCAAACACTGGTATAATTCAGCATTGGCATTGGAAGAGTTTTATACTCACAATAATATGTAGCTTCTCAATAGAGAAAATACTTTTATTACACAATTGTTTTATCCTGCCCTCTCTGTTTGTCTGGATCAAATTTTGCAAACAATTTTGTACCCACTTTTACTGAACCAATTTCCTTTAAACTTTGCATGCATGCTGATCTCCAGTGATATTGCAGTATTTCAAATTTAGTTTTGACCCAAGATCTGTACGTTAATTTTGTCAAATTTAAAATTTCTCTTTTCCTTATACTTTTAGCAAATACACAAATATATGAAGTAGTGGTGTTAGTGAAATGGTTAGCATTTTGCACTTTTGATCAAACGGTCAAAGGTTTAAGATCAATTCAGAGAAATTAATTTTAAAAAATCACTTTGTTTAATTGATATTGAAGTTTTGTCATATTATTTCAATATAAAAATTAAGCAGCATTGGTCAAGTGCTTAGTGTGCTGGACGTTTACATGATTTTATTTAGTGTAACTTTCCTCTTTATTTGTCTAGGTCAGATTTAGCAATCAATTTTTACTCACTTTTGCCAAACAGATTTCCTTCAAGCTTTGTATGCATCCTGATCTCTAGTGACAATGCAATATTTCATCAGTTTTGACCTGGGATCTGTATGTTAATTATATCACATTTAAATTTCTCATTTCTTTATATTATACTTTTAGCAATTACACACATACATATAAAAATTTGCAGTGTTGCTCAAGTGGTTAGCATGTTGGACTTTCAATCAAATGGTTCGAGACCAATGTACACAAACTTTTTTTAATTTTACCAATTTTTCATCATTTATACACAAATTTGGTGAAATATTCTTTTCAGTGATTTGGCGATATTGGCTCAGTGGATAAAGTGTTGGGTTTTTCTAAGGAGACTGAAGGTTCGATTATCCAATAGAGAAATGCTCATTCCCAGTACTTTACATGTGTAAGGTTTCACCGTAATTAGGATTTATGAGAAATGAACATAAATGAATGTTAACTTTCACTTAAAGATTGTAGGTTCGATTCCACTCTGTTGATAATGTAATTTCTGTCATATCACCTTCCCACCCAATTGAAGATTTTTGTAACGTGTCAGGACTGTGTGGCATTAGACTTTTAAGTAACACGATTTTATTCTAAAATGCACTAAAAAGTAATAAATATTTTTTTTCTTGTAGTAAGATTTTGTTGGTCATATGTGACTAAAAATAAAATCGTAGGCCATAAAAGAATGAATTTAATTAAATTAAAATCCATAAATTCATTGAAGTGAAATTTCTAACCAGCTTAACTATGGAAAGAACTTTTATATGATGGCTCATTTTCTTTCTATAGTTAAGCTTTCATCACTCTCTGTTGTGCTCTGTCAGCCTGAGTTGAGGAGGCGTCTTACAAGAACGTTACATATCTAATGTGTATGGACACCACTCTGTAACTGTAGGGGTTGGTAAACAGAGATACATAAATCTAGGCTTTGCTTAGATGTCTTTGGGAGTATCCTTTATGAAAGTGATGATGTTTTTGTCCACTTTAGCTTTTCATTGATGGTTTCTACAAGAAACTTAAATCTACTACGCTATCTCAACAGACTTTCCTCTGATTCAGGTATGAGTGTGGATAGCGTTTTTACTGAAATCTATGATCAAGTCCTTAGTTTTGCTCATTTAGTTTTGTCTGCACATCTTTTCTGCTTTCATGGGCCATTGGAATAGAACAATATCAATTAAAGCACATGCTTTTATGAGTAGCTGTATTCTCAGTTTCAAGAATTGACAATGAGAAATCGTAGATCATCAGAACATATTAGCTCAGATCTCTGTTTTTAAAATGTGAAGTGTGAAATGAATATTTCAGTGGACCAGTAAATGAAACAATAGGAGCAAACATCTCTTTCACATCCTTTTTAATTACTATATGTTATGTTAAATCATGTTGTGAAAACAGTTGATTCTGATACAAAAAGATGGAGCAGAGAAAAACATTTTAATGCCCATCCGTGACATCACTTGTTGTTATGTAAAACTGTACTCAGTAGGTTTGTGAAGACTTTAAATTCTTCAGTTAAATTAATAAAGCAGACACCATTTTTATTTTGTGTATTTATGCTTCATTATAAAATATATCTCAAAGAACATAAAATGTATAACATAGTCAGGCAATCTTTATAGTTTTAAACAGTAAGATTTTAAGGCATTGTAGTCCATTCTGCTTCTGTGTCCTCTAAGCAGTGACCTGAGAGTGGACTCACATAGAATACTCTTGCATTCATTATGTTGAACAGAACAAGAAACATCCTTTCTGACATCAGCTGACATCAGACCTTATTATACAATCAAATATGAGCACATTAAATAAGTACTTATACCTAAAATTCTATTCAGTAATTTATATTCCATGAATATATGACACCTGGAGAACTAGGAAAAGAGTACAGTGTTTTGGTTTCACTCTGCAGTGGCTTTGGGATTCTCCTTGAACCTTGGTAAGTTGTTTGTTTCTGTATTGGTTGAATAACCAGTATTTGCTATTATTTACAGTATACAGTATTTCTTACTGTCTGTGACTTTCGTTATATTTTATCAAGTGCAATTCATATTAAAGAACAACACTGGAGACTCTGTGGTATTCTTTCATTTGTTTTTTATTGACTTGCACAGTATGACATGGCAAGCTTCAATTTGGTAATATGATGAAAGAGAGGAAGTTATATAAAACAGTGTGCCCAGGCTCCAGAGGGGTGTAGGTGTACATTGTGGATCAGCTCCAAAGGTTGATGGGGAGATCAGCTAATCATCCGTCACATGTAGATGCGCATGGCTCAGCCAATTGCCTCATTAGCTCCCAGGGGTCTGTAATCAGTGCACTTGCATCCTTATTAGTATAAAAAGGAGCCCAAGCAGGTAGATAGAAGGGCAAAGAAAGGAACGGAAACTTGGAGGTTTAAAGATGTAAAAGAATAAAAAGAAGGCAGGATCATAGCAGAGCTGGCACAGTAGAGTGGAGGCAAGTAGTCAGAAAAAGGTCCCAAGGGATAAATGAGCAGACGGCACTCATAGGGCAAGATAACTCTTGATGGGAGCCCAAGGAACAGAAGCAACCACCCACCCCAAGTGACTTCCTGCTGAATGTTGTGGGACAGTGGCGAGAGTGAGGAGTAGCTCTTGTAGAGTTCCCAGATGAAGGCCATGGAATAGTGACAGGAATGTGAGCCAGGCTTGGAGTACCCCAGTGGTAAATTAATCAGGTGGCATATAGGAAGTGTACAATACTTACACTTGCTAGTGGACAGCTCCTCAAGCTGAGGAGACATTTAAAGGATGAGCAGATTAGACATCAGGTTTAAAAGTCACACTGAGCTCATATTGGTTCTATAGGACATAACCTAGCTGTGATTTTAACCTCATTTTTATGGACGAATTATTTATTGGATTATTTATGAGATTTTAAATTCCATCATGAACACTGTTTCTTATTGTGTTATCAACTTATTTATGGAAAGACTGCACTGTACCATTTGTACTTTGTGACTGGTAATAAAAGCACTATGTGCACTTTGCACCATGTCTTGTTTGTTCTGTATCCACCATTTCCTAGTTCATTTTGGTACATGATGATCCCAAGTTTAATTAGTATGACAGCTGCAAAAACCAGGGCCGTCAAAGTCAACCAATTCCTTCTTAAAAGTCTTATGATTTATGGAAACTCTGCAGAACTGGAGCTATGTCAAGTGTCATAAGACAGAATTTCTGTTATAGAAGCCATTGTTTTCCTTTAAGTAAGGGTAACACCTTACTTAGGCTGCACTGTAACAGAAAGTTTCTTGAAACTGTTCATAAAAATCCAAGTAAATATTTCATATGTCTTTAATCATAGCTGATAAGCTTTGATGTCAGCTTCCTATAAAAAGTTCTCCTGTTTTGAAATGTACAGCCTCTGCTGTGAAGGCTGGGAAGCACAAACAATTGAACAGCAGAGTTCATCTCTCATGTCACATGGCATTGTTTGAAATCTCTCAATTTCTCAGAAGAAAAGAAAAACATTACTATTATCAGCAGCCTGACAAAAAGTAAGTGTAAAGACTAAAAAGAATTCTGCTAAACAATATTTTTAGCAAAAATACTAAAAATACTAGCACTGTAATGTAGGAAATCACAGTGAGTTTATTGCTACATAGTCGTAGCTGACACACTAATACTCTAAGCAATGGAATAATGGGGATTTGGCAGACGAAAAATCTCTTCTCCAACAAGAATATTATTTTAGCATCAATTTCAAAACATATGACCAAGGTAGGCATGGTAGATTGTATTGTTCACAGTTAGGGTACTGTTCCTAATATATTTTGCATAATTTTACTCATGAAAGATATTCTAGATGCACAATTTTAAGTGAATTACAGCACATTTTATACAGATTGATGGTCAGTGTTTATTACAAATGGCTGCATTGCCTTTTGGAGGAGTACACCATGATATTAGTTGATAAGATCAAGAAATACTGTTAGTATTCTCCTTTTAATGGCTAAAATATACTCTCACTGGACAGATTATTAGTAACACCAGTACACCTGCACCTGCTTATTCATGCAAGTATCTAATCATCCAATATTGTGGCAGAAGTACAACGATAAAACCATGCGGATGCATATTAGGGGTATCAGTTAATGTTCACATCAAACACCAGAATGGGGAAAAATGTGATCCCAGTGATTTTGACAATGGTATTATTGCTGGTGCTAAATGGGCTGGTTTGAGTATTTCTGTCACTGCTGAACTCCAGAGATTTGCATGCACAACAATCTCTAGAGTTTAGTTAGAATAGTCTGAGAAAACAAAAATATCCAGTGATTGGTAGTTCTTCAGACAGAAATACTTTGTTGATGAAAAGGTCAGAGAAGAATAGCCAGACTTCTTTGAGCTGACAGAAAGGCTATGGTAACTCAAATAACCACTTTGTGCAACTTAGAAAAAACCTCAGAATGCCCAACACGTTGAACCTTGAGGAAGATGGGCTACAACAGCAAAAACATGTTGAGGTTCCACTCCTGTAACTCACAAACAAAATGCTAAGCCTGTATTGGCCCCAACTCACTAAAACAGGTCAGCTGAAGTCTGGCAAAACATAGGTTGGTCCGATAAATCTACATTTCTTCTGGACGTATACAGATGGTAGGGTCAGAATTTGGCAGTGACTATATGAATTCATTGTCAAAAATAGCACGATGAGACATGAAAAGGTTTGGGGCAGCCACCCGTATATTATATCCTGGCTGCAAAGAGGTAAATTGGCGAGGTTTCTTTACTCTTGTGAGTCCAAAACAGAACTGAATTGCTGCCTTAAAATGGCGGTTTTTAAAGAAAAGCAGCGGAAGTGACGTCATCGGGGTCGGAACCAGAAGTGACATCATCTGCAGCACTGGAACAGGAAGTGACATCAGCAGCAGCCTGAAACTGGAAATTACATCATTGGTGGAGCCAGAACCAGGTGGGATTTCCGAGAATGGTCTGTAAGGGATTGAGGGAGACAATTAGTGCACCTCGCTGCCCCTGGTCAGGCATGGAATTACTATTATTCAGGCCCTTTAGTTGTCTCCTAATCGCGTGTGTGACATCATTCCAAACTGTCTTGTGTCAACAGTCTACAATGGTGGTAGTGGTGTAATGGTTTCAAAATGTTTTCTTGGTACATTTTGAACCTGTTACTATCAGTCAATCATTGCTTGAATATCTATCTAATGTCTATTTGAGCATTTTTGCTAACAATGTATATCCGTTAATAGCCAAAATTTACCTATTTTTAATAACTACTTCCAGCATGATAATGCACCATGTCACAAAGTGAAATTCATCTCAAACTGTTTTCATGAACTTGACAAACAGCACGTTTACATGCACACACATAATCAGGTTAAGGTTACCAGTTAAAACAGAAACCTGGTTTCTTGATAATCTGCATTATTGCACAAGTAATCTTCTGGAGTTCTCTTTTGGTAAAATGCTCCATCATCAATAAACTGGGCAAAAGGAGCTAAATGTCATCATTGGTCACTGTGAATTCTAAAATAAGCATGATGCCTGTGAAGATTTTCTTTTGTTTTATAAATATGTTCAGTCAAATTTAGATTTTATGTATAGGTTTACGGTTTCTGTTACTGGATTGCACCCAACAAACTCTGTTCTGTTCTGATTGGCTCTGCGATTGAGCCCTGTAAAAAAATAGTACTGTGCTGCACATGTGCTTCTTGCCTTAGACTCAGTGCTGCTGGAATAATAATAATTCATATATCATTACTTTAATAATATATGCATTAGGTTGTTACATTAAAAGTAATATGACTACTTAACACACATTACTGTAACATGTATACCTTACTTCCCTCGAGATTGTGTTGTTAAGCTTAGCACTGTACGTTCTGCTCATTAACATAAATGTAACAACTTATGAAATATTGAGATACATTATTTCAGAGAACGAATAATGCAATCACCTGAAAATTTGCCTCTGGAAATGCATTTTGTGTACGCTTCTACCCATGGCTGCTGAAAGTGAAGGTAAAGTGCAATGGACATGTGCAGACTGCACAGTTCTTAACAGTAACCTGTTTAAGAGTTTTCATGGTCTCATATTTGTTTTTCACAGATAAATCTCCCTCTGCTACATATCAGGTTTCTCAGAGGCCAATAACCTGATTTCTCTAATCAGAATAAGGATTTATATGGCATTTTAGAAATAAGGTTTCTGTGAATAATTGGGTTATCAAGTACATATAAACATGCAAAATGAATTCAGTGCTCTTCTGTGGCCTTCCCAGTTACTAGATTTTTATCCAATACAACACCTTTGGGTTGAGGTAGAATGGGAGATTCACAATTTGAATGTGCAACTGACAAATCTGTAGAATCATTTCAACTATATGTATGTTCCATTAACACAAAGGTCATCTGTGATGCCAAGATAAGACAAATGTCATGGCTGTTTGTCTGGATCAACCCATGAATTATTTATTTTGAAGCACAGTAATTTTGACAGATGTAATGGCTCTGTTTGTGGTGACTGGCTTGTTGGTAAGGTAACTACCTGAACCATCAGTTTTTAATATGGCCTGTAGTATTCATTGTATCACAATCATATCATTACTTGATTACTCAAGTGCCAGAACCTGCGCCTGACCGGGTATACATTGTCACATGTGCCAGATGATAATGGGTATCCACACAGACACTACTACCTTATGTGTGGCTTTGATTAGAGAAAGATGGGTCTAACTGCAGCCAGCAATACCTATAACTCAAGGATAAGTAAAATTGAAGGACAAAACACATCTATGAGCAGGCATTGATTTTGCTGCTAGAAGCAACTTTGATCCAGTCACCAAGGTTTACACCCTCCTTTAAAAATAGTTGCACTCAACTCTGAAATGAAGAGACACTCTCTGAAACCTAAAAGCTGACGAGTTACTCTCTCTTTGGGAGATAAAAGCTGAAAATCTCTTCTCTTTGTGTACCTGAAAGCTGAGGTCCATTCTGCCAAGCCAACCTTTGTCCCAGTGACTGGGAAGATTGAGAAGCAGCCATTACTTCAAGAAGGAAACTTCGGCATCTAAACTCTTGAGCAAAAAAGAGAAAAGCTTGTCCCTGTGAAGCTGCAGAGGACACAGCAAAGAGCCTAACTGAGAAAAGCACAGCATACCATGAGCAAAAACCACGTCACAAAGAGCACAATAATGGAAGAAGAATTTTCCAC
This sequence comes from Polypterus senegalus, assembly GCF_016835505.1. Taxonomy (NCBI): domain Eukaryota; kingdom Metazoa; phylum Chordata; class Cladistia; order Polypteriformes; family Polypteridae; genus Polypterus; species Polypterus senegalus. Next base: position 68,963,376 of record NC_053164.1, on the reverse strand, counting down.
AAGAACCAAGAGCAGCAACAATAACAAAACTGCAGACAACATTGGACACCATCTTTAAAGACTTGGTATCTGTGCCAAGATATAAGTCTAACGGCTAGAGACCTACTCCTACAGTGAAAGGAAAGGAAAATAAAGTAAGAGCCTTACCAAACAATTTAATTTGTTACCGACACTGAAGAAGGAAAACTGATAGTTAATTAAGTGGGTTAAATTCCCTTTCCCATTTTACATTGTTTTGATGTGCTTGGGGTTGGGCAAGTTAAAATCCTTCTTCAGTACAGGACTTTATCACACAATGCCTACTCTAGCATTTTAAATGCTCCTTTTACAGTTTTGGTTCTTTAAATAGTAAACATTTACTGACTTGACTGTGATAGACTTGCAATGTACATACATTTTCTTAATGTGTCTGGTATTAGTAATTAAATACTCTCAGTCCATCCTCCCTCAGTGTTAGTCTGTGGTTTATTGCATGGTCCACAAATGTAGCACAAATTTCATTAGACAGATTTGGCTGTCTTCTTCTTTGTGCACAAGTGTGTTTAGTGTTTTGCAAAAGTGTGAAGCCGACAATGTGCTTATATTTATGCAAATCTGGTCTGGTGTTTTGCTCCTTGAGTGTCAGGTTTTCGTGATTGTGGGAAGGATTTAAATTTAATTTGTAAGCAATCGGAAAAACTGTAATCAATAATTCTGGCTCATTATCAGGCCTCGGGGTTAGGTCAGGCCACAGAACTTGATTTACGTGAAAGGGAAGGGTTTCCCTTGCTAGACAATGGGGAAAGAATCCTTTGGCAAGCTGAATCCAGCATTACACAGATTCCACTCTTACATTATTACATACCACATCCATTGACTGGAGTTGATTTTCCTAGGTGTAGAGGTTTCAGTCATATACTTTCCATTACCATGCTGAGAAAAATTCTTCTATGAGGTTTAGGAAAGGAGAGTACAGTTGGAAGACAAACATTTATAAAACACTGATTCACATATTCATGGACCAGGGTGACAGCCCACATTAACCAAAATAACAATATACACAGGATGCTCTGCCTGCGCATGATTCCCCATCAGGCACTGTTCAGTGTTGTATGGCCCTAATGTAAAGTGGAGAACATCACAGTTGCTGATGGCTGCACATAGCGTCACGTTGCCACCACACTGGCGGGCACATCTTTATATTGTACATTCACCAGTTATGTTGAAACCTCTCCTTCTCATTTTCATCATATTAAACCCAGCTTCATCCAAGAAAATGCATTCATGAAGCCTCTCCATGGAATCCAGTTCAAACATTCTCTAAATAGAGCAAAATGAGTAGTCTTGTAAGTGCAGTAGCATGACAGCCTTCATGTTTCTGTATGCATGTTCTCCTTTAAATGCAGAACAGTATATACTGTAGTAATACTTTAAGTTTGCACATATTGATATTGTTGCTCAAATTGCACTCATTAGGCTTGTTTTATCCGGGTATGGTTGCGTTGCAGGATATGGTCATTTGTGCCAAGGTGCACACTTGACTTCTTTAAAATGACTATTGTCTTTAATAATGTGCTGTTGTATTTCACACAGGTGAATTACACTATATTGAAGCACAATATGAATAATGAGAGTCTGCATATCCCTCCACCCTTGTGTGGCCATCTTTCAATTCTGCAAGAAAAGAACATTTTGTTTGATGTGTTCATACTGTAATACTGTATTTGTAAGATTCACACTTCACAGATATAGTATAGCACTGTAAGAAAGACTGTTTTCTGTATCTTTTCTAGTGTATTGGGTAGAGTGATTTACTGAGGCATTCAGCTGTTTACATTTACAGTACTTCATGTACCAAAGACATATAATACAAGTTTTCTTTTCTGAATGTCCAGACTACTGAGAATCTGCTTAAATTCACCTGCACACATTGGCCTGTTTCTCTCATAGTCATGCCATGAACCAGAGCATGATCTATTATTACTGCTCTAATTTTATCTGGAATCACAGCTCTTGCTTTTGCTTTTCCTTCTCGTCTTCCCCTCCTTTACACACACACTCCCCTTCCTCTTCAATTCACACTTGCCACTTGCATTTAAACTGGCCTATATCCTGTTAATTGATTGGGCCCAACATATAATATCACTGATTAGACACATGCGTGAATAATTTTGAGTAGCACAGTGTGTTACCAATGACAACAATATTTTCTGAATAAGAATGTGTTTGTAGTTTTGTAAACAGAATGAAACAGATTTGCAAATTGAGTCAAACCAGATGACTGTTTAAAGTTTTGACAAAAGAGTCAAGATTCAGTAACTGAGTTCGCAGTTGACGGTTTTGGTCTGAAAATAGGGTTTAGCATTTTAGCAAGTCAGAAAATATGTAATACCCCAACACAATAACACAAAAATTACTTATTATGGAAATAAACAATATTTTTATGCACAGATGCCCCACTAGAGCCTCAAACACAGTATTCAGTTAGTGTAACTTGCTTAATAAACTGGGACTTTTTTCCCTCTGAAAGTTCTATATTGATTTGTCAGCATTACAGTAAACTAAGTCTGCACTGGTAATCTTGAAGGTATGAATTAAAGCAAACAATCTTATTAGGTTAATGAGTAGACCAAAATTGCTTTACAGACATGTCTAATAATCACTCTCTGTTAAACTGGACCTCACCTGGTGTTCACTGAATGAATAAAATAAAATCTTACTGAAAGAAACATACATTTTAAATTTTCAGTATGGTAACAAAATTGGTTAGAAAACTTTGAATATGTGAGGAAATTGAGTTTTAAATTGGATAATAGGTCTGCAGTGATAAATAAACAGTTTAGAATCAGCTTTTATAAATAACCAAACTTGTGCTCTTTGTCAATACTATTATTTTTACAGTGCTAGAATCATTTTTAAATTACACCTTAGGTAGCAACAATGTGCAGGTAACTTCACACTAAAATAACTTTATCCCATAACATAAAATAATTAAAATAAGCACAGAACTTGTTTTCTCACTTCTGCACCACAATACTGTGATGAAATGTCTTTTCTTTGTATTGGATAAAACATTAAGTCTTTTATATAAGGAAAGATTAGTCCAATTCTTATCCTAAGTGCTTTTCCCGTCATTTGTCTGAATTTCTATTCACACTCGGACTCCTGGTTGCCACTGCGGTCAAAACCTTTCATCATCTTCTGGATGAGCAGATAATATGTGCCTTGGTTTTGCAGCAACTCTTTGTGTGTTCCTTGTTCCACCACCCTGCCATCCTCCAGCACAATTATTCTATCCGCTTTCTCCACTGTGCTCAGTCTATGAGCAATCACTAGAATAGAGCAATTTTGTCTTCTATTGAAGATGGCTGACTGCACCTGCAATAGGCAAGAACAAAATAAGAAAAACTTTCTCAATAATGATCCATCCAGCCATGCATTAATCATTTGCCTGGGATATTTCTAAAATACTTATAGACTAACTGTGTTACCCAGCCTCGCTGGGCATCAGTTGGATGTATTAGAAGTACTATGTAACTAAGTACTTTTGTGTAAACAGTATTTGTTCTTTACAGAGGCAAATATTATTAGCTCACTTGAGCTGCTTATTGTTTTATGCGCTAAAGTGCTTGGTGCTGCTAGTGTGTTAGATATTACAGCAGAACTCCATATCAAAGGGTAATCATCAATAATTGTATTTGGTAATGTTACAAAGATGACTTAAAGTTTATTCATTCAAAGCTAAAACTGCTAAAAATCTCAAATGTGGATTTGTATCAATGCCTAAAATTAGTGCTGCTTCAGTATACAATGGGTTTAAATAAATGTCAGTCAGTCATTGTCCAACCCGCCATATCCTAACACAGGGTCACGGGGTCTGCTGGAGCCAATCCCAGCCAGCACAGGGCACAAGGCAGGAACAAATCTCAGGCAGGGAGCCAGCCCACCGTAGTTAAATAAATGTCTACCACCAAAAGAAAGTCAGTCAATCATTTTCTAATGCAGTTAGTCCTGAACTGGGTCTGGGAGGTAGTGCTGGTGCCTGTCTAGCTTGCATAGAGCACAGGGCAGGAACAAACCCTGGACACTATGCCAGACCATCACAGGGTGAACACACACATACCCCAACCACAAATTAGGGCCAATTTTGCATCACCAATCCACCTAACCTGCAGGTCTTTGGACTGTGGGAGGAAACCAGAGCACCTGGAGGAAACCCATGCAGAAACACTGAGAACACGCAAACTTCATTCAGGGAGGACCCAGGTCACAAACCCAGATGTCCTTAATGTGAGGCAGCAGCACTGCTACAGTGCCACCCAAAAAAAGGACTAATTACTTTTACTCACTCAAAAGCACTGTTTTGTTCTCTTATACATTCTGGAAAAACAGCAACTGCTTCACAGAAAAATTGGGCTTCATTCTGATCGATCATGGCTGGGCTCCATCAGTTAATTCACAGTGTGGTTTATTATTTTCATTTTTATGTCCTTTTATAGCTTCAAAAGTGCTTAACTCTGACCATTGATTGATATTGTGAACTTAATTTAAACTTAAACTTTTTAAAAATTTATTTTATTTTCACATATGGTGGAGGCAGTAAAATGTATGCATGCTTGGCCAAGTGCATCATGCCACCACTGTCTGGCTGGCCAAATCACACTTTGTAGATTGTCAAGTATAACATCACAAATCATGTTAATGATAAGAAAATCATGTGTTTGAATATGTTCTGTTTTGTTTTGTGTGCAAGTTTGCAATAGAAATTTACTAAAACGGTTACAGATATTTAGGCTTGGGTATTTTAAGTTGATTTTGTGGGGTTGGGTTTAGAAAGAAAGAAAGAAAGAAAACATTGATCTTTAAGAGTTTAGCAATACACTGGTTTTAGTAACACATTTCTTAGAAAAGGGTCCAGACTAAAAACAAAGGAAAATTGCCTTTTGTAAATGTAACATGTCTAAACACAATCCAAGATGAGACAAAAAGATGTACTATACTTTCAGTGTTTGTCAGTCATTGGGTTGGTTGCTGCCAGTGGGTTGTGTGTCGTGAATGGCTCTCCTTGGGTTATAAACACATTTGGAAGGAAAAAGAAAAAATGTAATTTCACGTACTGACTTGCTTTTACACACCCCCACTCTGGGTATTTCATAATTTAGATAAAATACTGCAACATAACAGGCTTTACTGAGTATAAACTCAGCTATACTTCATGAATATTCATCCTTACATTTTGAACCCACTGATTCCAAACACAGGGTCACGGAGCCAATCCCAGCCAACACAGGGCACAAACCAATCCCGGGCAGGGTGCAAACCCACCGCAGGACACACACACTAGGGCGAATTTAGAATTGCCAAACCACCTAACCTGCATGTCTTGGACTGTGGGAAGAATCCAGACCACCTGGAGGAAGCCCACGCAGACACGGGGAGAACATGCAAACTTTATGCAGGGAGGACCCTGGACATGAACCCTAGTCTCCTTACTGTGAGGCAGCAGCGCTACCACTGCGCCACCCACTACTTCATGAATATTACTTTTTAAAACAGGGTAATTTTTATCTTACTGATCCCTAAATTTCTTATGAAATATAACGGAAATGTTATAAATGTAAAATGGATTGATGCTGCCCTATTTTATATTTTGTGATCATGTTACATAAATCTGAATATGACACAAATTAAGGTAACAGCCCAGTGTTTTCTAGGATGAGAATATTTTTATATTTAACATAAGAATGTACCTTTTATTTGCTCCCAATAATTTGTACTTTTCATTATTTTAATCTGTCCATTAACTGAACCCATTTGACTAAACTCAGGGTCACAGGAAGCCACAGCCTAAAATGACAACGTTGGGTGCAAGACAGGAACCATCCATGGCCAGAATGACAGTCCTTCATTAAAAAAAACATTTTTAATGTCTTTAAAAACGGACTTATTTTAAAACTAAGCAAAATGTTATACTGTGTTAAACTTATTTTATTATACGTTTCTCCATTTGTCAATGTTTGTTGTTACTGTTGCATTTTTAGTTATTAAATATGATGTTACAAAAATATGTGAATGTCGTTTAATAAGAAAAACTGTTTTTTAATCATTTAGTACACCACTCTATATTATACAGATGTTTTAATATGGTTTGAGTATTTTCATAGATGCTGGTATATTGTTAACCTCTTCTGTCTCTTATGACCTGTCACTTATGTTACTGAACTGTTAACAAAAATTATTGAATTTTATTACCACACTTAATTTGTACATTTTGACAAGAATCCTGTAGAGAAAACTGATAACTTGTTTGTTTGAAGGTATAAGTCACTCGAAAAGATATTAACAATATGAGGTGAATAGACAGAGTTAAAATATAGGATTTTTTTAGTATTCATGTATCATTGTGTTACTTCCTATCATACCAGCTATTATTTAAGCCCTAACCAAGTGCAAAATGTAAAAGCCTAGGTGACTCTGGGTTACGTTTTTTGTTAAAGGACATCACAATGTCTTGGTGTTCACATTAAGCTAATATGTGGAGTGACCTAGGCCCACCAAACGTTTATATCCTTTACAGATACTTTTGGACAAGCCTTTGGATGCTATGAAGTTGATCCCTTAGCTCATCAAATTAAAATGCACATTATTACTTACATCATTTTTTTTCTCCTGTACTTACCATGTGCTCACTTTCTGTGTCCAGTGAACTGGTAGCATCATCCAGAATAAGCACACTTGGATCTCGAAGAAGAGCTCTGGCAATGGCTACACGTTGCTTTTGTCCTCCAGAGAGCTGCCCCCCTTTCTCTCCAGCATCTATATTTTCAAATATGTAACAAATATGAGCACAGAACTTTGACATGGAACAAGACAGCGTACATGTTCTGTGCTCACCTGTATTGTATCCCTCTTTAAGTTCGGATATAAATTCATGAGCATTTGCCAGTTTTGCAGCATTCTTCACATCTTCTTGGCATGGCTTTCCTAGGCCATATGCAATATTTTCTTCTACTGAGCGAGCAAAAAGCATTGGTTCCTGGCTCACCAGTGCAATCTGAACAAATAAATAGGCAATAGTCATCACATACACAACTACTGTAAGTAATTTGGACAAATATTTGGGTGTATCATTTTTAATCCAGATTAATTTAAAAGTTCTTAAAGATTTAAGTATTTTTTCAAAGCACAGTATATTTCATAATAAAACTGTAGACTGGCTTTTGGCAATATCTGAGATTCAGGATGATATACAGTAAGCCCATAAATCATAAGGTCATAGGCATACTTTCAAATGTGGAAGAACTCTGGCAGATCTGAATTAAGCCAAAAAGTCTAACACAGAGTAAAACCTACCAGAAGATTTTATTTTAAGCTTGTGATCACACAACCACTAATACCTGCAGAAGAAAGCATAAAATGACAAGGAAATCTACTTATTTCCACACAAATAATTTGAACTCAAAAGCATATTTTACTTGGCAAAAACTTTGAGAATATACATTTAAAATAAAATGTCAACGTAAAGAATTACTTAATCTAATTTAATGCAAAAGTAAAAGAAAAACTTTTTTATAGAGCTCATGGTACTATATAAAAAATGTATTATTATTATTATCATCCTGAAAAATGCTTACACCTTTAAGAAGTTTTGATATTAAAATGTATACCCATTATTTCCTTTGATTAACCAGTTCTTGAAAAATAGCATATCCCATGAGGTAGTCAGAAGTACCTGGGAGCAGAGACGGACTTGTGACCAGTAGTTTGACTAGGTGCAACTGCTATAAGAGGAACAATAACTCTTATATCTGGGGAAACCAAATGCAGCAAAATATAAAAATGTCTTTTTGGATTGTCAGTCTGATCCTGTAAATCAAGAAGACCCTCTTTTATGTCAGAGATTAAGGAGCTGCAGAGTTTTTTAGGTTTTGTTCTGCAGTTTTTGATATTTCTTTACTGCCTCTTGCATTGCCACTTTATACTCATCTTGTGCCTTCTCTGTCCATTTATTAAGACTGACAAATTTTATGTTCTACCTGTTGCATGATGAAGATTACACCTTGACAACTATCATCAGTCAGTCAGTCATCATCCAACCCGCTGTATCCTAACACAAGGTCACGGGGGTCTGCTGGAGCCAATCCCAGCCAGCACATGGCACAAGGCAGGAAACAAACCCCGGGCAGGGCACCAGCCCACCGCAGGGCATGCACACACACACCCACACACCAAGCACACACTAGGGACAATTTAGGACCTCTACTGCAACTAACCTGCATGTCTTTAAACTGTGGGAGGAAAACTGGAACACCAGAAGGAAACCCTGCAGACAGGGGAGAACATACAAACTTCATGCAGGGAGGACCAGGAAGCGAACCCAGGTCTCCTTACTGCAAGGCAGCAGCGCTACTACTGCGCCACCATATTAACACTAATATCTGGATTAAACAGTGCAATTAGAATTTTGTTTTATTTCATGAAGACCACTTTCTGAGAATACTGTATTAGAAACTGGCAGACTGAATGATTACTAAGACAGGAAATTCAAACATACTAAAATAACATGACACTCTCTAATTCTCTTAATCCAATTCAGGGTCAAGGGTATTCAGAATATATCTCAGTTGCATAGGGCACAAAGCAAGAAATAGGCCCAGATAGGATGCCAGTCCACTTCTGGACACATACACAGAGACATACCCTCAGACACACACACATTATCAGTTAGGAATTGTCGCTAATCAACCTAACCACTACGTCTTTGAGGATATGGGAAAAAAATCAGGGTACCCTGAGATAAACTCACACAAACATGGGGAGAATGTGGAAACTCCTTACAAACAATGATTGAGATTCAAACTCAGGACACTGAATCCACAAGGAAGTAGTGCAGTGCACTGTGTCACTTTATCAATCACAATATGTACTACTATAACTCCTTACAGCAAGCTATACATATAAAATACTGACAGTCCTCCATCTGACAAACACAAACCACTAGGCCGTGAGTGCTGATCTTGGTCTTAATCAAGAGCTTATGATGTGGTAAGCATAACATGACACAAAATTGGAGGAGTGGGCTACCTTGGCCATGTAATTGGGCTTCAAGCCCTTCTCAAGGCAAACGACAGAGCTACCACGTGAAATTGTTGACAGGAAAAAACAGTGGCATGGGGCATTGCTAAAAGGAAAAGAGCCACGGTAACAATTACTAAGAGTGAAACACATTACACAGGCTGACCGATTATTTTCATCACAAAGGCAAGTCATACACTGAGCCCAAAAGAAAGATACAGTTAACCAAATAAGTGGAGAGACAGGCTACCCAACATACCCATATCATTGGGTTTCTGGTCCTCCACATGGTAAGTGGTTGCATTTCCATGCAACATGGTTGACAAGAAAAAACAGTTCATTCACATTCGATGAGGGAAATTTGCACAGCCAACTGATCATTTTCATTGTAAACACAAGTCATACACTCCAAATACAAAAGACAATTATACACAACATTAGGGCATGGCAAAGTTGGTTACAGCCTCAATCAATCAACATTTATTTTATTTATATAGCACATTTTCCTACAAAAAATGTAGCTCAAAGTGCTTTACAAAATGAATAGAAAAATAGAAGACACAATAAAAATAAACATAAGTCAACATTAATTAACATAGAATAAGTAAGGTCCGATGGCCAGGGTGGACAGAAAAAGAAAAAAACTCCAAAAGCTGGAGAAAAAATAAAATCTGTAGGGGTTCCAGACCAAGAGACCGCCCAGTCCCCTCTGCCTCAGCAGAGTTACCTGTGGTGCAGTGTTTTGTAAGAAGCGCAAGAACCACAGGTTTGAGTGTTTCATACTATACATTTAAAAATATACCATTTAGCTTCAGAGAAAGTAAAAAACAAAAACTATCTAGTAATATATTAAATGGTAATTAAAGGGTAATCTCTTCTTTAGACAAAGTTATTTTCCATTTAAAAAGAATGCAGCATTTTACAAACTATGCATACTGCACCTTATATATTTATTGACAAAACTGAAATACAGTAACCAGCTTTACAAGCATAATGTGTCTGTAAGTATTATCGCTGTTTAGAATGCAAATCTTTAAAGTCAAACTCTGACTACACAATCATCACAACTTTAAATCTCACCTTCCTATGTAAATACTTATGCTCATATTCCTGAATAGAAACTCCATCCAACAGAATTTCTCCAGTCTGTGGCTCATAAAATCGTTCTAGCAATGAGACACATGTAGTCTTTCCAGATCCTGAAGGCCCAACAAGGGCTGTAATCTCACCTGGGTTTCAGTTCCAGGGATATGTCCTATAAGTAAAGTTAAAAAACCAACAGGCAAGTGAATTCAATACACTTTCAAAGATGAACGCTACATGCTGCAAAAAGTAGGAACGTCTTTGATGGATGTACAGTTACTTTACCATTTATTAGTGTACAGATACACATTACAGAGCAGTATTTTTAAATAAAATGAAAGTAATACAGTAAAACTGATGAATGGTATTTTGTATAAAATTAAATATTCTTTTGAAATCTCCATCAGTTTAATAAAGGCCACAGCCAAACTTTAATTGTCACTATTCAGTTCAATTCAGTTTATTTTGGTATAATGTTCTTCACTTTGAGCTACATTTTTGTATGAAAATGTGCTATATAAATAAATGTTGTTGTTCACCGAGTGCAGATGTAAATTTTACAAATTATATTTACATAAAGATACAGATTTGTTTAAGCAGACAGGAAAGAAAGTGGTTTAAAGTTAGTTAACATAAATGGAGCCCGACACTTACCTGCCCATTAATTAATTGTTCAGCTATGGACAGTCGACAGTGAAGGAAAAGAAAACAAAAACTCCAGTTAGCAGTATCCAGTAGAAAATAAACATTTGTCACTAACCTTAAGTACCATTGTATCAGGTCTTCCTGGATAGGCAAAACTGACATTATTGAATAAAATGTGACCTTTCAAAGAATTAGGAGCAAGCGTGCCTGGAGTAGTCATAGCAGGTTTTCGATCCATGTACTCAAAAATTTTCTCTGAAGCCCCAACTGCTTTCTTTACATGAGGGTAATAAGAAATCAACACCTTTGGAAAAAAAGAAAAAAACAAACATAATCAGCGCAATATCTGGGATTCTAATGACAGTTAAACTATTTAAACATGCAATGATTTTTCCTCTTGTTTACCAGCTACTTTTCTATAAGAAGAGTTACATCAGTATTATCAATCTAACTTATTATGAGATCGATTTGATCAAATTGACACAAAGTCACCATGATCAGAACTGCTGCTTCATAGATCCAGCATCCTGTGCTTAAATTATAAGCTTGCCACCATCTCCATGGAGTGTTTATATTCTCCATGTGTTTGTATGCCTCCACCAAAGTATTCCTTTATAACCACATACAACAGATGTGAAAAAACAGATTATTTGGTGAGTGTTTATTAGCCCTGCTTGAGTAAGTGTGGATGTATGTTTGAGCATGTATTGCAATAGGCTGCTGTCATGTCCTTAAGTAGGTTTTGTCTCACATGTGATTTTCCTGGAGTATGCTGCATTGATAATGGATAAATGGTTAGATTTCACCAAAAGTCTTATGCACTTTTTAAATTTGCAGCAGAATTTTCCTAATATGATAAAAAAAATGATTCTCCACAAGCCAGAATGACAATATTTTCAAGATTCGTTTCAAAATTTGAGCATGAAAAAAGCACGTCCCTTAATCAGAAAGTTACCTCAATAGCAGAAGTGAACTGGAGTTCATACAGTACAAATGCAACCAAGTCTCCACTGCTGACATCATCTGATGTCACAAGCTTAGCTCCATAGTATAAGATGCATACTTTAAGTGCCAAACTGGATAGCTGGAAAAGAACAGATGTGATTTAATAATTCCCCAAAAAGGCTCTACACTGTCAAAGTGCAAAAAAAAGGAGATAAAATATTAGAATGACCATTTTATTGTTGTTACCCATTGATATGTTTAGAATTCTGTTTCACATCATGACAACCTATATGCTAGAACACAATAGTTGCATAAATTCATATTATATTTTACTTCTAAGTTCAAAATAATTTTTATTGCTCAATAGTGTGAAATCACTGTGCAGGGTTGATAAGTTCATTTATATTGATTCATACTAAATTAAGTATTTTTCAGTTTAAACCCAATCATGTTTCTATCATTTATCATTCATACTGTATTTGACTATATTTTGACCCCATTGGAAGATCCACAAAGCATTCCTTCCCAGACTGATTCTTCTGGCCAAACAGTGCTTGTGCATCCATGCCACCAGCTCCTCCTCAGATAGTGTTTTCAGCCCAATTGGCAACCTAGTTTCCTTGTACACAGCATCCTAAACCCAGAGACAGCTGACAAACAAATGAAAAAATAACCCTGTGGTTCATTATATTAGGCAAATAACCTGTACCACATTTATTTTTTCCACTTCAAAAATGTAGTTTTTAAATGTATTTCATTTATTTTCCTTATTGTTTAATTCTGAAAATAACTTATTTGATGATGTGTATTACACCATAATATTAAAACCTTGGTTTTGTCAAAATGCTGTTCTGAATTAAAATTAAACATGAGGAAATGAATAGAATAATTATCTATTATTCTTCATATTAAGCTGACAACATTTATGGCTATACTGTCCAGTTCTACTATGTAAAGTAAATAATACTTTATGATACAAAAAAAGACTTTTCAATTTAAAATACAATCCAAGTGAATGCACGAAAAATCAGAAGAATCCACTAAGACTTGCACTTTATTTTAAGCTAAATAAATGAAAATGAACATACACATGAACAAACAAAGTTGATTACAAAAATGCTATGATATTCATATACTTAATATTTAACTTAACATTTCTTTTAAATAGCTTGAATGTAATAAGTTGGCTATAAAATACTGTTATTAAAACATTTACTCTATCCTTTTCAATGTTGTAGTACTTTTTCACCACTTGCTTTGGGCCAACACATCACAAAGTAAAAATCTTGCTTGCTAACTACCCCATTGACTATAACAGTTAAAATTTCATTTATTTTCTGTTGTTAGATAATTAGCTAACAAAACCATGTACAGTATATTAACCCTTCACTTGATTGGAATTTTGTGTGTTATTGCAAAATGCTGCATTGACTAGAATTTGCCAGGTAGTTCTGGCTGTATGTGCATGCACAAATGGACTAAAGTAGAGATCAGCCTTCCCATGGTAGCCAACTTAATTCTTTGCAAATCAGGGTAGATGAGATTGAAAAGAAGATGGAAGCATAAAATAATCAGTCTTTATTTTTCTTCCTCCTGATCTATAAATCTCAAACATTATTTTTAAACTGCGGTTGTTTTCAGCAGTCCTACCAACACAGCAACCAATGAGAAAGTGGAGAGCAAGACAAGCCAGTAGCAGTATGTCAATCACTGAGAAGAGTGAGTTACCAAAGGCAGCTAAACGTTTCCCTAATGCTGAAAGGCTTTTAAAAGTAAAAGTAAAATAAAAAATAAAATCAGTCATATGGTAATAATTTTCAAAAGTTGTTGTCTGATGTTAATAAGAGAAAAAACAGCTGCTGTTTAGTTGCACTGATATTTTCTTTAACATGCTTTAAGCTGTAACTGAGCTACCTCACTTGTGACACTGAAAAAAGTTAAACTAATGTTGCAATAAACACAGAAATATCATGTGACTTAAATGTATTATAAAATAAAGATATGGTTCCTGTAAAATAATTTGATTATATGATAACTGTTTCAGACAAAGTGTTTTACTGAATTTCATTGACATTTAAAGGCATATGTTCTGTCCTGCTAGTATTACAGAGTCCAATGTACTGCTTCACAGAAAGAGAAAGGAAATTCTGATGATATGGACAGGACTGAAGTGTTTAAGTAACCCAGATTGTATGTTTACAATGCAGGCAGAAGTAGTTAAAAACATAACATGCAGCCCTCTAGACTGAAATGATGCAATTGAAAATTGACCTTCCACATGATTATTATTTTCTAGGAGTTTAAAATGTTTATACATTTTCTGTATCATATTATTGTTCAGTCCTGTTTCTTTCAGTACATTATCAAAATAGTTCTGCCAATATCACAGAAAATAAAAATGAGGTAAAGTATTTATAAAACAAATCTAACTTATAAATCAATCAAAAATTTAGTAAAACCTTGACCAAGAAACAAACTAAAAATAGTATTCACAGACAACTAATATCCAAGTCATAAGTGACTAGTGAAGTTTGTAAAAGTCATGAAATGGTGATAAAAGTTGAAGTATCAAGCCACAGAGCAGTCTAAAAGATAAAAGACTAATGCAAACTTTTGCAAATGAAAAGAGAAAAATAGAATGAACAATGTGATAAAATGAGCAAGATAAGGAATCCATTGACAAGGAAAAGTGGATAAAGTGAAGGGACAATGACAGTCTAGGACAGACAAAGAAAAATATTAACTGAAGAGAAAGAAGGAAAAGCATGCTGAAAAGAATAGAACCAAGAGTGTGGAAGAAGACAAGAGTGGAAAGCATGAAGTCTCCCACTTGTTGAGAGATTTATTAGTATCCATAAAATTATTAAACGACTGCAACGCAGAAGAAACAGACAAAATACCACTATAATCTCATGAAAAGGAACCAATACAGAAGATAAGAATTTGTTACAATATCTACACTTTAGTAAAGTGACCAGAGAATTTCAGAAAAACTAATACTAGACGAGTCTGGCTGCTCCAACCTCAAGACTCTGTAATGTCATTCAGAGGCTTATGTCAGGTGGAGAAACAAACAAAAACAAAAACAAAGCAAAGATCAAAACTGAAATTCAAGAACAGCAGTGATAAAAACCAAATAACAAATTAAAAATAAAAGTCAAGGAACAAGTAATTTCAAGACTCAGAGATCAAATGTAAAGATAATCATAAATAGTAGTGTTTTATTTAAGTCTTGCATACAATATGGACATCAAGAATACCTTTAAACCCATCACCAATTATTATTCAATATCAAGACCCTAGAGGCCACACCTCTATCAACCAGGATCTGTGTCATGATTATGTAATCCTCAAAATGACAACTCCCATCATCAAAACAAAAGCCATTTAATAAAATTCAGCTTTTAAACTAGGGCTGCAATCAAGAAAATAACTACAGAACTAAATTCCCTACTGAGTCTAAGAACCTCAGAATTGATATTGGATGATTTTTATATCAGAAAAAAACTAATTCATAAAATGTACAAGCCAACATTTTTCTAAGTCCCTGTTAATCTCCTGTCTCTGCTTTCTGCCACCTTCCAAATAAGTTTTTTAGTGAGATACAGCCACATTTATAAATTTATGCTCATCATCTATATCTTCCTTTACATGCACACATCACTCAGGACAAAGATTCTCCTCTTCACATCTCCAGCCACATGGCCCTGAATGATGTCACAGGGTTCTGTGGCTACAGCAGCCTTAGAGGAATCTGCCAATGGAGGTCTCCAGCCATACTCTTCTCAATTACAGAGATCACATAACTATTAATCTGATGGTCAAAAAGTGACTAACACAAAGACACCATGTAAAGGTGGAAGTAAAAGTGTTCTTTGATTTAGGAAAGGCTGATTAATGAAAAAGCAAACAATTGCAGATGAATCCTAGGGCAAAAGAGTCTGCAAAACAGAATTAGGCACCAATCTACTTTGAGAATTATGAGAAGGCATCTGATTAAATACAATGGAATACATTTATGAAGTGGCAGACTACAAAGAAAGTTGGATGATTTGTAAATATACTGTTTGTCTAATCAATATTTTTTCTGTGCACTGCAAAACTGAAATACAGTTTTTTTCTTTTATACTAGCAACTAGTATCAAGCTTCATATGGAAAATAAGGACTCTTACACTGTTTGTCCACGTGGAAACAGCATAGGCTACTGCTTCAATCTTGTTCAACTTGTATGTCGCTTCCAGCATGTCACTATATCGTTTTGCTTCACCATCCTCATTGGCAAAGCTGCGCACAGTCTTTATGCATGAGAACACTTCTGTAGCTACTTTATTAGCTTCTGCCAGTGATGTCTGCACTTTTACAGATAATTTCTGTTGAGAAGATATATTTTACTCATAATTAAACTTATGACACAAATACTGAAAAACACAAAAGAAAACAATTAGGACACAATTTATATTCAAATCTTATAGTTAAACTTTCAGTTACCTAGGATTCCATATGTGACTCAAAAATGAGATTAGAAATGCCATGTTTAATTTTACTTCTGAACATTATTATTATCATTTGTTACCTGGTAAAATTTCCCTGAGTACTCAGGAATGATCCAGATGATGGGTAGACCAATTGCAGTGAACAGGAGAGTTTCCATGACAAGCTGAGCATAAAACCTGACAAGCACACAACCCGCATGAAGTACCACATTAGTAGGCTTAGCTTCTCACTTAGAGACTCACTCATTGTGTTGGTGTCAGTTGTAATCCTAGATGTTATATCACCTGTTATTGAAAGAATAATAAAAGTCTTTAAGACATCAAGTGTTATCAAAAACAAAAGATTTGTATCTTATTAACAAAAACTATATATAAGTAATGAGCTATATTTTTGCTCTTTCTACAGATTATACAGAAAAATAAAATGAACTATAAATTACAAATTTCATTGTCTTAATGGGATCCTGGGAGAGACTTAAAAGTTCATAAAGTTTATATCCTTGACATCAAACCTACCAGTGGAGGCTGTATCAAAGAAGGCAATCTCCTGTCGTAGGACAGACCTGAAGACCAGACTCTGGATCCGCATGTGGATCTTACTCATAGTTACATTGTAGATAAGATCACACACAAATTCTGACACAGCACTAAAATGAAAAGATAAGCAAGGGATATATTATTTTTACAGTATTGGAAAGTTATAAAGCCAGTTCTTACCAATACCGCTGAAACAAAATAATAGCACAACCCTTCAGACTATTCAGATGATTAACAATTTAAACCTAGACACATTACAGTAAATATACGGCTCATGGAGAACACTATTCAATTACTTATTGCAATGCTAATGCGAGGAAAGTTACTTTAGAAGTATTATTCCTTTAATTATCTAAATATTTGATAAAACAAGCCCATAAGATTTAATATATGTATTGCAAGATACATTCTATTTATGCCTCTTTCATTTATTCAAAAATAAAAACAAAATTTTATTACAATTTATTCTGCATTTTAACATATAACTGTATGACTCCAAAAATATAATTTTAAAATACACATGTTGCCTCACAGAATCAGGTTAAGTTCTCAACCCCATCTGATGTTCCATTTTATACATTTTTCTGCTTTAAATCTGGATATCATGGATATCCTTGGACTCAGTGGCACTTTTTCAATTAATTGTCAAACTGTTGTACTTAAGCAGCCAAACTATCTTCCTGTGTCCAGTCATTTTGCTTTTAATTATCATTGATCTTTATGAAACTGCACAGTGCTATGCAAAGTGTAGATATCAACTATTTCAATATGAAAATGGTATGACATCACCTCATAACAGTGATAAGCGTCATAGCTGTAATGGCACTGAAGAATGCATCAGGATTTTCCTCACTCATGATCCAGTCTGTCATACGACCTGTGTAGTATGGAATTGCCATTTCACCTTGAGAAAGCAGAAAGAGAACACAACAAAATATATTATATTGTTAATGTAAACTGTAATATAACTACCACAACTGACAGAAATGTCCCATTACCATCACTGCTTGGATAACAAAAATAAACACTGAATAATTTGAAAAATCTTAAAATATGATCCATCATTAAACATGTTGGTAATAATACCTATAGGTTTTTTTTTGCTTTTGTGCGTGTTCTGCTATCATCTTCCATTCATCATTTTTCTGAACTTGTTTTTTCCGTTAGAGTTTTGCATAAAATCTGAGCCTATAATGGCAAGACAAGTGAAAGGCAGGAGACAAAACCAGTCCATTCTAGGCTACACTAACAGAGATATCCATATTCACATTGAAACAATTTACAGCTGCCACTTAAAGGGATGTTTATAATGCTGCACTCCTGGCTACAATATGTTTGAATTATTAAATGTTTTTATATGAGTTTTCTCTGGGAATCCTGCTTCCCCTTATTTCAAAGATGGATGTTTTAAGTTAAATGACACCTCTATATTGATATAAGTGGATCCTGAAACAAACTAGCATCCCATCCAGGGCTAGATCCTTCCTTATACACAGAGCTATGAGTAGGAAATTGTAGCCTTCCTTTATCCTGCAGAGAAAAATACAGTATATGCTTTAAGGACTACAGTTGGTGAATAAGGCATGCAAAAAGAGTTTATATTTTATTAAATGGAAATATATACTGTATATGTATTTATTTAATATATTTTTCAATTCTGCTTTCATTAGCAAAGCAGTTTCAAAATGGGAACATTTGCTGGATTTTATATACTATTACCTGGCGGAGATAGAAAGAGACAGCTTATACTGTCAGGCTGTAAGTAAAATAAAAACAGAAGCTATATATTGGCCGATTGTAATGTAAATTTCTCTCATTGCACTGATGGAAATAGGCATTTACTTGCAGCTATTTAGGCACTGACTAGCTGACATTCACTTGAAATTTCAAAATGGCTACTTATTTGATGATAATGACCCTACCAATAGTGCTAGGAAAGTGGACATAGAGGTGTGATGGTGCATACCTTATAATCTTCCTTATGTTAAAAGAAATGTTTTGTTACACCAGTTGCAGGCTTCACATTTACCAATAATGTAAACAAACACATTTTTAAAAGACATGTTGAAAAATAGTGTGCACAACAACTCCATTAATACACTAACTTCAAACCACACTAAACAGAATCAACAGGATATGTACTGTACATATGGCTTTAATGTAAGAGCAATGAAAATAACTCCTCCTTCTTTTCCATGAAACTTCTAAAACAATCTTGATTCCTTCCAAAATGCTTACATTTTCAAAAGGTCTCTGCTGTTGCCACTCCCATACCTGAAAAACCTTCAAAACGTATTTTTACAGGAGCTAACTCTGATTAGTTCATTAAAGTATAATTTTACCTTGATTGTAGTTTTGTTTTGCCCTTCTTTGGGAACTCAAGTACAATTTTCCATCCTACAAGATAAATCTGGCATGTACAGTATGATTACCTGCTAAATGAATATTTGTAATGTAATCAAATGGCCTGACAAAAATAGCAAGCTGCAATAAGTGATTCCACAAAATCATCTTTTAATTCTAACCATGTGAATAAACTACTGTATGTCACAAGTAATACAGTAATCTATTTCACTGAGCAGCCAGTAGAGAATCAAGTGGTCAGCAAGTCCCTTTGTGACCTACATGTTTGTATTTTGGCACATCACAACAAACATTTTTGTGTTTCTAAGAATAAGCTAGAAATAAATCACCTAGAAAAGCAGATTATTTTCTGACTTTTAAAAATGATTGTAGAATCTATCATCTTTAATATTTATAATTGCTCTGTAAACTTTCCAGTGTTGTCATGTTACAGAAAGGCTGTTAACTGTCACTTTTAGAAATTCCTATTTCATTTACAAAGCTACATGCAAACTGACTACTGATATGAAACACATCAAAATTTGTGTCTTGTGTGTTCATTGAGTATTTAACAACATTTACTTACCAAGAGATGAAATGACCAAGAAGAAGATAACTACTGCAAACCTCCTGATGTCAGGCACCATATAAGACAACAGCCTTGTCAGTGAAGCACCAGTTTTCTTTTCAACTCCATCATTGGAATGAGGGGCATATCTCTTCCACAACACAACTGTAAGTGATGTAGTAACATATGCTAGAGCTAACCATTTTAGTGAGTACCAGCCCCAAAGCACTTCATTGTTTGAGACATAACAGAGCATTTTAAAAGTGGCATAACTGGGTGGTATCAAGCATAAGACCATCCATGCTTGAAGAGCATCCTGCTTCTGGAGCCAAGCTGGGCAGTCTTGTAGCCTCTGGAATATGTGAATGAAGGCCACAGTAAACAGTGTCCCACGGAGCAGAGATGTCAGCCATATATTACAAAGGGGATGCTGAAGCAGAGGTACTGGAACCCAAAGCAATACAAGTCTTAGGAAATGTGTGGCCAAAATGTCCAATCCTATAAATGCCAGAGGAAGTAAAACCTGCCTCATGTTGATTACAGCTGCATGAAAAAAGACAAACAAAGTCAAATGTGACTTAAAACAACAAACATATTCAAATAAACTAAAAAACCTTCAGAAATGTAGACAAGGGGCTGTCAATAAAATGACTACAACTTTGCTGAGAAAAACCATACTGCATAGACTCAATCTTTAATCAAGAGAAGAAATGGACAGATTGAAATAGTTTTGAATTGAACAGATATATCCATTATCTGGCTCATTCTTAAAATAATTTTACATTAATAACATATATGTTATTGTTTATATTCTAAAAAGATGTGCTGATAGTAAGGATATACCTAATTGTTTCAGTGCTACTCTCAAATATGAAATCCATTCCTCCATGCATCCATTTTCTAAACCTACTTAATTCAGGAAGCTTCGGCAGCAACACAAAAATCAATACTGGATGGGGTGCACATCCATCAGAAGACCTACAAACAACAAATCAATCTAAAATTGTCAATCAACTTAACCAGCAGGTGTTTGGGATGCATAGAAAAATTAGATTACCTGGACAAAACCCCACACACATATGAAGAAAATGCAAAGTCATGCATACACTATGAAAAAAATTAAGACATTTACATCTAGTTAGACATATACTATTAGGGTGCTATAGTTATTAAGAAAGTAAAAATATTGTGATTTTAAATAGCTAAGTTGAACAAAGCATGTTCCAAGCTTGATGTATACCTCGTCTGCAGTCGTTCACATTAGTAGGTTTTGCATTATGATTCAAGGCTCATATTTACACATTTCAATATGTAAACTTTATGGATTGAAATTTTAATATTTTAATTGGTACCTAGAATACAGCTAAAATAAAAAAAATCAAAAGTTAGATCTTTAACAACTCAGGATATAAAATGTACATTTTAAAATTACAGATTTTTGTATAAATTAATAAAATGCTGCAGACATATTTCCAATGAAAATATGATCAACATTTTAGCATCTGGCTCTGCTTCTAACTTAAACACTTTAAAAGAAGGGTTTTCCTTTTACCATTTTTTCTTATTAAGGTTGAAGTGCTCATAAATAATTGACAATGAATACAAGAATGCAGTTACATATGACACACTTTTCATTAGTATTTGTCAAACGTTCCCATTATGATGATGATACAAACATATCCCAGACTTTGTAAAAACATTTTTATGTTTGTTCGTTATCATTATTGTTGCAATTGTGATTTGAACGATAAAAGCATGAATCAGCAACCGAGTTTGTTCTAAAATGGATATAAATTCTAAGAAAACAATATACACGTAAATCTTGGCATCACATATCTACAGTACAATACTGAATATGAAAAGACTGTTGCGTTTCAAAAATATTCGGCAAGAAGAAATTATTTTAAGCTTGTGATCGGCATTTGATTAGTCTGTTGCAACCTTCTTTTCCAACAGGTGAAAAGAAACAAAATACAAACAAAAATACTGTACTTACTTTAAAAAGGACGAAACGCATAGGTCCTGATGATCGACGACGGTACAACAATCCAAACAAGTCTCCCAGTTATGACGGAAGACAGGAGAGCAGCCTTTTCTAACAGGGTAGAAGTGTTTGCAGTCGAAATCGAAAGTCTTAAATTTTAACGAAAACGGCGACACTCAGTGGCGAGGCTAAGCAAAACTATGAAATTACCAACGAGAAGTAACATTAATCGTCACTTAATTTATAGTGACATTGCACGCTAAAGACATGTATACATTAAACAACGCTAGCTTGACAACAGAAAAAAATCGTCGACGAACTAAAAGGGATTTCCCTTTTCCGCAAACCAAAAGTAAAAGTCAAAAGCCGGGTCCACAGTTTAAGAGATTTTACTATGTAAAACGAAACTGCTGCAAATTTGCGTTTTGTTCAATGAAAATTATACCTAGCTTTAGATCTGCTTTTTCTGTTAGGCTTCATTTTGCGTACGTATGTCGCTCATAAAGAGGTGGGTATTCTATTCACAATTTCTTATGATATTTTCATTTCGCTAGGTGTGGCTTTTCTACTTCTCGTCTAAACCGATGGTTGTACTAGCAATCGATCAAAACCTGCAGAATGAAGCTGCTGGCGTGTACTGCTGTAACCTTTGTATGCTGCGATGTCGTTATTTAGCCCCAGTTACAACACAGGGCATAACTGGTGGTTCGCCACCTGGTTCCACTCGCCGTCGTCGCCAGATCGTGCAATTAGCCCTGTATCTCATACCATTGGGGATGGTGACGGGCTTACCCGCCCTCGGCTTCTCCTTCTTTCTGCTGTCCACAGCGACTTCCTCAGCGCCGTGTCTGACATGGGAAATGCTGAGCACCGATGAAATCAAACTGACCAAAGCGGCCAGTGTCTGCAACAAAAGGCGTAAAGATAGCAACCGAATGTCCCAGTGTTGTTGGCTATTCGCGTCTGGACGGCCTGTAAAACTGCAAGTTGATTTGCTTATCTATGCCTTACATGATGTAAGTTACATCATTGCAAAGAGTTTCCAATGTTACCTACGTAAAATGCACATAATGACATATTCATGTATGTTTCTTAAATTGATATACGGTAGTAGTAAAGGCTACTTTGTTGCATAATGAAATATAGGGCTGTATATGCCCTTTATATCAACAATAGTGAACTCGGTCGATAAGATGATGCTTAATCTTGCTCAGATTCGATTCAGAGGGCACGTGGTTGGTATTTTTGCAAACATGAAAATTAAAATTAAAATTAGAAGATGAGAATTCAATCTCTTTTTCGCAATTTCATTTTAAAGTCTGTATGCAAAAAGAAAATGAAGTAACCTAATTTGCAATTTCATTTTCATAGCTTGTGTGCAGGAATGATGAAAAAATTAAAATGAAATTGGAATATCTCTTTTGCAATTGCATTTTAAAACTAGGGGCTTAGCCCCTGCTCGCTTCGCTCGCCAACCCCTGTGTTTGGTTAATCGGATATACAATTTTAATTTTTTTTCTTTGGAATTGTTTCAATTTCATTATTTGCACTTTTACTTTAAAGCTTCATTAAAAACAATATTTTTTGGAGACACATTGTGACAACGCATAGCGTATAACTGCCCATGAGTGAATATTGCTTGGTTTCTCTAATAAATAATCCAACTTTTTCTAATGTTTGTCCCTGTGATTTATTATCATAGCAAAAGCTATTCTCACGGTAAACTGTAAACATTTTAATACGAATGGCATATCACAATCTCCTTTGGTGTGTAATGTTATTCGTGGAATATGTACATTACCTTTCTTTTTGCCTGTTAAAATTTGCATCGCTTCTCCATGATTATAAATATACACTTGTGTATTCTTTGAAATTCAACTTGTCGTTGCTTTAACTGTTGTGGGACCACAGATTCTCATAGTGTATGGTCTATTATTGTGTAAGTCCATGTTTTGTGCATAAGAATGATGCGAATCGAAAAGACTTTGTTGTCTACTTCTTGCCTTTTATTTCTGACCTCGGTTTGTCCTACTCTTTTTTCAATTTCACCTGGTTCTGATGATTAATTACCCTTTGTTTGCGGTAATGCAATCTTTTCTATCTTTTCTTTGATACTGTAGCGACTGACATGATAAAGTGTCACAAAAGTTTTACTTGAACAATCGCTGACTTTCTAACCCCAAACACAACTTTCTAGACCCTCTCCAATCCCTCATCTCCTGCGTATTGCCCCCTTACGCATCAATCAATACCTCACTATCAGTCTTCCGTGCTGTACTCCACCCTCCCTCAATCAGACCGAACAGTCACTTAAAACCAAAAAGGCAGCAACCTGGCTAGGACGCTGCAATACTTGGGATATTTACTGGTTTCATAATCTCTTATCTGTCTTTTTTTCTCTCCAACGCCTATGGGTGTCTATTCTCCATATTGTCCTTATACGCTTTATATGTGTTGGGAGCACATGATCTGTGCGAACTACGTGCTTTTACATGACCAATTGTTTTTGATGGATGTGCTTTTATATGATATCTGTTGTAAGTAGGGCGTGTCTTGCAAGAATCTCATGTTCTACGTTCCGAGACGGCCCTGGGACAGACTCTTGGGACCAAGTCTCATGTTTATGGTCCCCACGAGGCGCTCTGTGACAAGTCTCTTTTGTCTTGTGGGTCTTTTAAATGTCTTTCGAGAACTTCTGAGAAGATCATGTATCGTTGCCTTGCTTTTTGCTTTCCAGGATTTCTTTTTATAACAGAGATATCTGCGTGCAAAAATTCTTCAAAAATTAAAATGAAATACCTCCATTTGCAGTTTCATTTCCAAGGTCTGCACAAATTAATGCTACAAAATTAAAATTAAAATGAAATAACGCAATTTGCAATTTCATTTTCAAACAGAACCACAATGAAGCTGCAAAAATAAAAATAAAACACAAATAACTACTGGAGTCACCTGCTGATCATTAAATTTTCATTTTCCACTTTGCATTTTCATTTTCAACTTCTCAACATGCAAATCGCAAGGGTCAATGGGTGGGACTTGGTGATTTTCACCATTTTTGTCCTTCATAGCTGTAGTCACAGGGGATGCACAAACCAGTGTGTTTCTTTGTGCTGGTCTCAAGCCCGGATAAATGGGGAGGGTTATGTCGGGAAGGGCATCTGGTGTAAAATTTTGCCAGACCATCATGCGGACAACAGTACAGATTTCCATACGGATCGGTCGAGCCCCAGGTTAACAACGATCGCCACCAGTACTGTTAGCCAACAAGGGTGCTGGTGGAAATTGGGCTAATGTTGGCGAAGAAGGAGAAGAAGAGGGGAGATGTGTCTGGAAGAAAGAGGAGAGGAGGAAGGTAAAGATAATGGAACTGAGGGAAGGAACTTTGAATGTTGGCAGTATGACTGGTAAGGGCAGAGAGTTAGCTGATGTGATGGAGAGAAGGAAGGTTGATATATTGTACGTGCAAGAGACTAAATGGAAGGGAGTAAGACCAGGTGGATCGGAGGTTGATTCAAATTGTTCTCTCAATTGGTGTGGATTGGAGGAGAAATAGAGTATGGGTTATTCTGAAGGAACAGTATGTCAAGAGTGTTTTGTAAGAGAAGAGAATGTCAGACAGAGTAATGATTATTAAGCTGAAAATTGGAGGTGTGATGATGAATATTGTTAGCGCATATGCCCATAAAATTTCTGGAGTGAGTTGGATGAAGTGATGAATAGTGTACCCAAGGGACAGAAAGTGGTGATTGGAGCAGATTTCTATGGACACGTTGGTGAAGGGAACAGAGGACATGAGGAGGTGATGGGCAGGTATGGTGTCAAGGAGAGAAATGAAGAAGGTCAGATGACAGTGGATTTTGCAAAAAGGATGGGCATGGCTGTGATAAATACGTATTTTAAGAAAAGAGAGGAACATAGGGTGACGGACAGGAGTAGAAGATTATATCCTGCGAGAAGAGCCAATCTGAAGGAGATTAAAGACTGCAAAGTGGTGGCAGGGGAAAGGTAGTTAGACAACATAGAATGGTGGTCTGTAGGATGACGTTGGAGATCAAGAAGAGGAGGAGAGTGAGGGCAAAGCCAAGGATATGGGGAAATTGAAAAGGAAGACTGCAAGGTTGAGTTTAGAGAGGAGGTAAGACAGGCACTGGCTGGCAATGAAGAATTACCAGACAGCTGGGCAACTACAGCAGATGTAGTAAGGGTGACAGCAAGAAGGGTGCTTGGCGTGACATCTGGAAAGAGGAAGGAGGAAAAGGAAATCTGGTGGTGGAATGGGAAAGTAAAGGAGAGTATACGGAGGAAGAGGATGGTGAAGAAGTAGTGGGATAGTCAGAGAGATGCAGAAAGTAGACAAGAGTATAAGGAGATAAGGCGTAAGGTCAAGAGAGAGGTGGCGAAGGCAAAAGAAAAGGCGTATGATGAGTTGTATGAGAGGTTGGACACTAAGGAGGAGAAAAGGACCTGTAGCGATTTGCTAGACAGAGGGACTGAGCTGGGAAAGATGTGCAGCAGGTTAGGGTGAAAAAGATGAAAATTTACTCACAAGCGAGGAGAGTGTGTTGAGCAGATGGAAAGAGTACTTTGAGAGGCTGATGAATGAAGAGAGTGGAGAGAGAGAGAAGGTTGGATGATGTCGAGATAGTGAATCAGGAAGTGCAACAGATTAGGAAGGAGGAAAAGGACAGCTATGAAGAGGATGAAAATGGAAAGGTCATTGGTCCAGATGACATACCTGTGGAAGCATGTAGGTGTTTAGGAGAAATGGCAGTGGAGTTTTTAACCAGATTGTTTAATGGAATCTTGGAATGTGAAAAATGCCTGAGGTGTGGAGAAGAAATGTGTTGGTGGCGATATTTAAGAATAAGGGGATGTGCAGAACTGTAGTAACTACAGGGGATAAAATTGATATACAGCATGAAGTTATGTGAAAGAGTAGTGGAAGCTCAGTTAAGAAGTGAGGTGATGATTAGAGAGCAGCAGTATGGTTTCATACCAAGAAAGAGCACCACAGATGAATTGTTTGCTCTGAGGATGTTGATGGAGAAGTTTAGAGAAGGCAAGAAGGAGTTGCATTGTGGAGAAGTACTTTGAGTTGTATTGTGGAGAGTACTGACAGGAGTACATTGTGACAGATGGTTATCAGCAAGAGTGAAAGGGAAGATGTACAGGACGGTAGTGAGACCAACTTTGTTATACGGGTTGGAGACGGTGGCACTGACCAGAAAGCAGGAGACAGAGCTGGAGGTGGTAGAGTTAAAGATGCTAAGATTTGCATTGGGTGTGACGAGGATGGACAGGATTAGAAATGAGTACATTAGAGGGTCAGCTCAGGTTGGACAGTTGGGAGACAATGTCAGAGTGGTGAGATTGTGTTGGTTTGGTCATGTGCAGAGGAGAGATGCTGGGTATATTGATAGAAGGATGTTAAATATAGAGCTGCCAGGCAAGAGGAAAAGAGGAAGGCCTAAGAGAAGGTTTATGGATGTGGTGAGAGACGACATGAAGGTGGTGGGTGTGACAGAGCAAGATGCAGAGAACAGGAAGATATGGAATAAGATGATCCGCTGTGGCAACCCCTAACGGGAGAAGCCGAAAGAAGAAGAAGCTATAGAGCCACTTTGATCGACAGAATACTTCTCGCTTCAACTTTGTTTAATTCATGTGATTCTGGTCTTTTCACCTCCTTACTGTGATCTTCACAGAAAAACTGTCTCACAAAATCTGAAGGCCATGCATAATTGTATTTCTTAAGATATGAATATGTTTTTAATTGCAATATTTAACATGACAGAAATTAGTATTTGGTATGCCATAATTTACATTTATTTACACTGAAGTAGAAATGGGATGCTTTGTATTTTTGTAATACAGGGATGTAGAAAGATGAGATACTAACACCTGGGCTGCTGCACCACCTGTTCTCCATCTGCTAAGGTTAATTTTTCAGGGGTGCAGACACCAGCGTAGCTTCAGGCTTATGAAGCTACAGAACAATTTGTCATATCTAGTTTTCACTGACTCCAATTGTGCTGTGAGAAGCAGGGCAGGTGGTAAAATGCATGCAAAGGACAAGGCAGATTGTAGAGGCGTTATGAAGCGGTGGTGAAGGAGAACCTCAAAGCCGAGATCCATACCTGGAATGCAGTTTGCAGTGCCAGTTCAGTGAATGAAAACAGAAAAGAAACGGTGCAACTGCATCTCCAGACCAGGAAGTTAGCCTGCTTGCCTACAGCTGACCAGCATTGAACACACCTTCTGCACCTAACAACAGCACAACCCTTAACATCCTGGTTGTGCCACCTGCCAGTGGAGTGCGCAACATCCATGTTGACAACACAGCACTCCCAAACCCTGCTGATGTGCCCTCAACACCAGCTACATGACCGAAGGGCAGAAAAGACCACCCAGCAATTTCGACAAGTTTGTACACTGTTGCAAGGAGTTGGAAGTGGCCATTGGGGAAAGTGACTTTGAAGGAAGGGCTATGGAACAGCACAGGACAAGTTACATCAACTAGGGACGAGTCACCAAAGATTGATAACATTGTATCATCAATAGCAAGAGCCTATAAAAGCGGCAACTCTGCATAGTCACACGGACATTTCAAACTAGTGCAGGAAAAGGCAAGCAGTCCTTTTAAGGATAGTAAGCCACTTTAAAAAGCCAAGTAAAGAGCAGGGAATCCAGCTATTGCGGTATTGGATGCTGACCAACACTATAATACTACAAAAAGCGTCCAGTTTCTTCTTCAGTGTAAATAAATGTAAATTACGACATAATAAAGGCTGATTCCTGTCATATTAAAAAGTGTAATTAAATAGCACTTTAACTACTTAAAACTACAATTATGTGTGTCCTTCAGATTTTGTGAGATGGTTTTGCTGTGAAGCTTGTAGTATGGGGGTGAAAAGATCAAAAATCACATGAATTAAACACAGTCGAAGTGAGAAATATTCTGTTGATCAAAGTGGCTCTACAGCTACGAATGACAAAGAATTTTGGTAAATCAAGGCCTATTGCATGTTGAGAACTTGAAAATGAAAATGCATAGTGGAAAATGCGTCTTACTTTTTATTTTGCAACTTCTTTGTGGTTCGGGCTGAAAATGAAATTGCAAATGACGGCATTTAATTTTAATTTTAATTTTGCAGCATTCTTGTGCACAGACTTTGAAAATGAAATTGCAAATGGGGTTATTTCATTTTAATTTTTGCAGGATTTGTGCGTGCAGACTTTGAAAATGAAATGGCAAAGAGATTGTATTTTCATTTTATAATATTAATTTTAATTTCTGCATAACATACCTCCCATAGACATTAAACCATCTAGTGTAATTCTTAATAAATGTCTTGATATACCTATGCTTGAATTTAAAAACAGAAGGTAAATATATGTAAAAATTGCACCATAACCTCACCTTGTAATTTCTCTTTGCATGGTGATAGAAATACACCATATGAAGAATAAATGTTCAAACTCACAATAATGAACCATTAATTGAACAGTATATTGAACCCAGCCACAGGGGATGCACAAACCAGTGTGTTTCTTTGTGTCGGTCCCAAGCCCAGATAAATGGGGAGGGTTACGTCAGGAAGGGCATCCGGTGTAAAATTTTGCCAAATCAATATCGGACAACAAAGATAATCTGCTGTGGCAACCCTGACGGAGCAGCTGAAAGAAGAAGAAGAAGAATTGAACAGTATATTAAATAGGAACTTAGACCGCTGATATTTAATACAAATACAAATCTGAATTGCATCTTTACCTCTCAGATGGAGTGTTATAAAATTAACACTGATTAAGCAGCCAGCACTCTGGAACTGGACCTTTTTCAAACAATGTCTGCTAGAAATATTCTCAAACAAATCTAAACACCAGAGTACCAGACATTCCTAAATACTGAAACAAGCCATAATTTTACCTGTTGAAATCTTTATTTGATGTTTTGCATCTTTTAGTTGAAATTAATCCAAACTGCTAAGTATTGACTTAAACTTTGAATTATCATTGATTTCAATCTTTATCTTTGGATTAATTTCTTTGGAATGTGCAAACATTACTTTATTTATTAGCCTGGGGTAATTAGAATCAGAAGAATCATCAGTCTAGGAAAGAAAACACTGATGTAATACAACCATGACAGTGGTTTTAAAATTATTGATTATTCATGTAGTTATTGTTATATCTATGTTTACAAAGGTCTTATTAAGTGATATGGATCCTGCACAGACAAGAGGAACAAAATAAGGAAGAAGAACAGCAGAGAGAAGATTGTCACCAGTGAAGATTTCTGAATTCCCAAAGAAACTGGCAGGACTTCTGCAGAGTTAAGAAAAATCTGAAGCAGCTATGCACCTAGACTTGAAAAGACCCATTTTACAATCATCTGTATCTTTGCTCAGGCATCATTCAATAAGCCTCTGTTCAAATATATTTTGTGATCTTTCAAGACTATTTTTAAATATATTTCCTACTTTTGCTGTCATAGTTTTTTTTAAATAATATTTGCTTTATAGTAATATGATTTTATATTGTTTGATTGAGTCAAGGTACAGTTTATTGTTTAAGAGCACCTAGTGTGGGTGATTGCCATCTTCCCACAAAGGTTAGTGACGGAGAAAAACGGGTACCTGCTTTGGTAATTGGCACAGGCATAACCCAAGTCTGAAGACAACTGTTTGGTTTGCTTGTGTTGAGTTAGGTAAATCTGTTTGCTTAAAGCAACTGTTCATGTACAGATAAAACTGTACTTGTGGGGTACATTGAAGTACAGGTAAATTTACATTATAAAACAACCTTGAATAAAATTATCAGCCAAGTAAAATATTTAACACTGAACAGAATACTAATACATCATAAGGCACAATTGCAAAATAATTCACCACATTGATCCACCGTCTTGATCCCTGGTTTTCTATCACATATGCTATACCATATGAGAGATACAGTTTATTCAAACACTATTGTTTTCAAGGAAACCAGCAATAGCAGAATGCTGGGCAATGGTAGGGCCGAATTATGTACAGATCCACACTCAATTATACAAATTTACAGTCACTAGTTAACCTAATAAGGACATATGAATGCATGATAAGAGGAAACTACCACCTCTAGACTATCTGGAAAAGCCCACAAAGACATTGGGATGAATGTGAAACCCCATTCAGACTGTGACAAAGGTATAAACCCATGCCTTTGGAGCTGTGAGAAACGTGTGATGACAACTGTATGACCATGGTGACCTATTGCATACCTATTCATTTCAGTTATATTTGGCAATAGCTTAAACTTTATCTTGCATATACTTTTTCAAATATATGATTTGGCAATGTTTCCTCTATTATAATTTGTCAACTTTATTTTAAATAAATATGCAAGTTGCCTGTATGGAATAATAAACATCTCACGAGAGAGACATTGTTATGCCAGTTACTCTATCCAGGATATTCTGGTGAACCACAGCATTGGCAATACCCACCTGCTTTTTCAGTTCCAGCTAACCCCCACCCCCACCACCGAATTGCCTGCTTGCAAGAGAATAAATGGCCACCTGCAAGAGCAGGGTGGCTGGATTTGAAGAGAATTTTGTACAGGAAACTTTAGTGAGAGTTTACACAAAAATAATCAGAGAATTTGTTGCCAAAACCAAAGTTCTCAGATGAAAACAAAGTCTAAATGAGACTTGACACTGACATCATAAATGAGACGGGAAAGGACATTGCCATAAGCCAAAACCAAATGGCATTAAATAATGAGCGCACACACTGAAGGTGTTCAATGATTGAATCCTTAAACTAGAGAAGCTATAGCCAAAACTGAAGTATAAAACTTAGATTAATGCCAAAATGAGAATTGTCAGAAGTCGATAACCAGAATGCTTACTGACACCAAAATTCATGAAACCATACAATATTCTGACATGCTGACAAAAACACATTGACTCAAAATTGTCCTAAATCTAGACATGAAAACTGTCCAAGAATCAGAAGCCATAAAGTCATGAAATTATAGACAAAATAATATTATATAAGATGAAATGATAATTGCTGTGAATCTAATATATAAAGCTCAATGTGTACGTGTTTGTTTTTCTACAATTCCACGGCCTCGGCCAATCTCAACAAAATTTTGCACAAATACCCTACTTTGTCAAGAAGAGACACTACTACACTACTTTGGAATCCAATATTCTTACCCTGGGAGGTGCTGGGAGTTCCTTTTACTACAGTAAATATTAAGGACTATGCCTTTTCCCATTTTTGAGCCCTGAATTCATTTAATTTGTCTTTGATAGGATACACCTTAAGAAACACCATTTATAGAAGTTAAAATTCTGCCTTAAAATTACTTACCAAGGCAAAGCTGGGTGCTGCTGTTAGTTAAAAATAAAAAAGTGTTCATCCCAGAAGGCTCAAACTGAAGTTGAAGTCTGGGATCTCAGATGCTGCACTAATGTGATGTGGGGTTAATCTGAAACGTGACACATTGTGACTTTTGGGAGGCATCCCTTGGTAATAGTGCAGCACGTTATAGTCATACAGTGTTGAGGCTACAAAATGGCAAAGTGATACACTCAAAAATAAATTATAATAAAATTAAATTAATGTATAGTTACAGTCATGGCGAAATTATCGGCACCCTGGAATTTTCCCAGAAAATGCACCATTTCTCCCAGAAAATTGTTGCAATTACAAATGTTTTGGTATACACGTTTATTTCCTTTATGTGCATTGGAACAACACAAAAACACAGAGAGAAAAAAGCCAAATCTGACATCATTTCACACAAAACTCAAAACCGGGCTGGATAAAATTATTGGCACCCTCGACTTAATATTTGGTTGAACGCCCTTTGGAAAAAATAACTGAAATCAAGCACTTCCTATAACCATCAACAAGCTTGTTAAACCGCTGAACTGGAATTTCCGATCACTGTTCTTTGGCAAACTGCTCATGATCTCTCAGATTTGAAGGGTGCCTTCTCCCAACAGCAATTTTGAGATCTCTCCATAAGTGTTCAATCAGATTTAGATCCGGACTCATTGCTGGCCACTTCAGAACTCTCCAGCGTTGTCTTCAACCATTTCTGGGTGCTTTTAGAGTATGTTTGGGGTCATTGTCCTGCTGGAACACCCATGACCACTGACGCAGACCCAGCTTTCTGACACTGGGCCCTACATTGCCCCCAATATCTTTTGGTAGTCTTCAGATTTCATGATGCCTTGCACACATTCAAGACATCGAGTGCCAGAGGCAGCAAAACATCCCAAAACATCTTAGAACCTCCACCATGTTTGACTGTAGGTACTGCGTTCTTTTCTTTGTAGGCCTCATTGCGTTTTCTGTAAACAGTAGAATGATGAGCTTTACCAATAAGCTGTACCTTGGTTTAATCTGTACACAAGACGTTAAGCCCAGAAGGATTTTGGCTTCCTCAAGTACATTTTGGCAAACTCCAGTCTGGCTTTTTATGTTTCTGTGTCAGCAGTAGGGTCCTCCTGGCTCTCCTGCCATTTCATTTCGTTCAGATGTCGACGGATAGTCCGAGCTGACACTGTTGCACCCTGAGTCTGCAGAACAGCTTGAATATGTTTTGAAGTTGATTGCGGCTGTTTATCCACCATTCGGACTATCCTTCGTTGCAGTCTTTTATCAATTTTTCTCGTCCGTCCACGTCCAGGAGATTAGCTACAGTGCCATGTGTTGTGAACTTCTTGATAATGTTGTGCACATTGGACAAAGGAACATGAAGATCTCTGGAGATGGACTTGTAGCCTTGAGATTGTTGATATTTTTCCACAATTTTTGTTCTCAAGTCATCAGACAATTCTCTGCTCTTCTTTCTCTTCTCCATGCTTAGTGTGGCACACTCAGACACACAACAGAAAAGTTGAGTCAACTTTTCTCCACTTTAACTGGCTTCAGGTGTGATTGCTATATTGCCAGCACCTGTTTCTTGCCACAGGTGAGTTCAAATGAGCATCATATGCTTGAAATAAAACGATTTACCCTCAATTTTGAAAAGGTGCCAATAATTTTGCTGGCCCATTTTGGAGTTCTGTGTGACATGATGTCAGATTTGACTTTTTTTCTGTTTTTTTGTGTTGTTCCAATGTACATAAAGGAAATTAACATGTGTATACCAAATCATTTGTAATTGCAACAATTTTCTGGGAGAAATGGTGCATTTTCTGGGAAAATTCCAGGGTGCCGATAATTTCGCCATGACTGTACATTGTTAACATGAATATCCAGATGTGGTAGAAGTACATGAGTGATTTACTTAGGTGAAAGTACAAATACTCACTGGAAAAAATACTCCGGTAAAAGTTAAAGTACCATTCAGTAAACTTTATTCAAGTTAAAGTATAAAAGTACTCATAGTTAAATTTACTTAAAGTATAAAAGTAAAAGCAGTTCCCCAACTGGTTATTTCTAATGCTTGTTTAAAATTGCCTTACATGTTATGCATTATTGTGAATACCAACTTTGCAAATGAAATGAAATAAAGAAAAATACATTGAAATGATTGTGATGACAACAACATGTATCTAATTATCTGTTTGTGCACAAACTTTGCTCATGCTAGTCTCTGATAACATATAACTAAATAACAGCAGCAGTACTGAAAAACATGAGCTCCATGTTGCAAATCCCTCTTTAAAATCCCATACTGATACAGAATGTTTTTAATCTCAGCAGAAGTTAGTTCTTGGAATTCTTTGCATGGAGGTGTGGTCTATTAATGCTAAAGATCAATTCTGCATTGCTGAAAAGCCTCTCACATGTTGCAGAGGCAGACACAGGCATGCTAAGTTGCAGTGACAATTTACACACTGCACTGTTTAATTCTTGTCTCCTGATTGCAAGCTACATGTGTGCATAAAATCTTCCTCAATAGCTGTCACTAGACAACCACAGCACATGCAGGCACAATGTTACTGATGTTGGTAGGCAATATTTTGCAAAATAATGCAGTCAAATTTTTCTTGAGTGTCATGAATAACTTTCCACACAATATAACTTGCTAGCTAGGTGAAAAACAAATGTAGCTCAACTCAAAGTATATGAGTTAGATCACATGTTTTTCAGGTTGGAGGGATAATTTCTGAATGCCAGGATCTTTTTAGCTGACCAAAAAGTGACACATCTGCCAATAATTATTTCTGGAACCTACAACTTCAAACATTTTTAAGTACAGTCACTTGTGCAAAAAACAAAACTGAAATTATTTTTTCTTTATGGAATAGCGTCCTTTTCAGCGTTGTTTAAAGCATACATAATGCTGCCCTGTGGAACTGGTGGGGTATGGCTTAACTGATCAATCACTTCTTTAGTTTGTACACCAGGGGTTCTTAAACGTTTTAATCTGAGGATTCAAATTAGAAAATCAGTACTGCTCTGAGATCCTAGAAGAGGAATATTATCATAATAACAGCAGAGTCATAAAGAAACAAATAGCAACAACCACAAAATAACAATAAAAAGTAAACGTTTTCATTTCCATTCAAGCATATTTCTCACATGAATATTTTAAAAATAGAAAAATGGGAAACAAATGTATTGTTTAAACCATATCCCATATATCCATTTACCAATCCTGCTTATCTTGAGCAGGGCTCTGGGGCAGTAAGAGACTTTTGTACATAAAATCCCAAGAAATCAGAAGTTGCAGAAGTAGTCAAACCACCTCGTCTGGCACCAACAATTAAACCATGGTTGGCATCCCTGGGACCACATTTTCTTCCCTTTCTGGTGTTTGATGCAAACATGAACTTAAGCTCCTGACATGTACCTGCATTATTTTATTCATTGTGCTGTTGCCATCTGATTAGCTGACTAGATAATTGCATGGATAACATATATGTTAAAACAATGCAGCCATATTCAGGTATGGTATGTTTGACATTTCCAATAAGACATTAAAGTTAAGTTACTTTACTTATTTGTTTAAATGAGCAATGAGACACGGGATTTTGTACAGTTTCATCTGTAGTTTTGCTAGGGTGATGTCAGTGTCATTAGGAAATTATTTTCACCTCCTTTTAACTCATTGTGACAGCATACCATTTAGCCTATCTACCCATCCATCCATTATCTTAACCTGCTTATCCAAGGTGAGGTCACAGACTCCAGGGTAACAGCTAGAGTCTACCCCAACAAGCACAGAGCACAAGGCAGAATAAACACCTGGACAGGGTGCCAGTCCAACACATTACTGGCTAATTTAGCATTGCCAGTCCACATAACCTGCATTTCTTTAAACTGTTGGAGACAAACTGGAACACAAAACACAGGCAGAATACGCAAACTACTAAATAGATTTCTGATGTATATCACTCCCAGTGAAAATGCTTAGTGCAATGTTTTAGTAAAGACGAGTCAAAAACTGAAAGGACTGTAAGAAAGATCACTAAACTTACTCACTTAACCAATGTCGCCTGCATAGGAAAGAAATAGTTTAAAAATAATTAATCAATGCAGCTTATATATATATATATATATATATATATATATATATATATATATATATATATATATATATATATATATATTCTCTTAAGTAACATTTTCAATTATGTTTCTCAAATGAGCTCCACCATTAACAATGCAGTTAGAAAAAAGAGAATTTAATAACACCCCGGTTTCCATTTAAAAGTTCAATTAACTAAATAAAAAAAAAAAAAGATTTATTCCTAAACAATTTTACAACTAGTATTTTATATAGGTGATACACATTAGTAAAGATTTTGACGCACTGCTTGACCCCACCTTTTTCTATTTTGTGTCTTTTTTTCCGGTTCTCTAACTTCACACTACCTACCAGTACATGTTTATTAAACCACTATAAATAGTATGGCAAGGATAAGTCTTTCTCGCAGACGCAGTGGCGGTTTGTCCTTCAACACCCGCAAATACGGAGGCTATCTGGGTCTGAGAAAATATATTTGGGCAAAATGTTTATGCACAAGGAATGGGCGGAACACAAAGAAAAACATTTTGTAGTCGGACTCTTAAGGCAGACGCATAAGTCAAGTCAAGCTGGTGAAAAGCGACTTAAAACCAACTCATATTCAAGGTGAATATTTTAAAACTACCGTGTTAGGATAGCCAGTTCTAACAAGCCTCATCATTTTTGCGTTCTGACGGTTTGCATTGTGACAGAAAACAGCACAATGGAACAGCAGTTATAGTGAGCCGTTAAAGATGAGTACAATCCCTTTGACCTTTTATTTTTCACAATTTTAAAAATATTTTAAACGAAGATAATCACCTGTACTTAATTTGTATAATTATAAGCAGAGCAGATATACAGTACATTGAAAATGTATTTCCTCAGGTTTGAATTGTAATATTACAGTAATGTTAACTTTCTTGTGGTGTTTGGCATAGCAGTTGATTTTGTTTTCTAACGTTAGTTTTCCAACATGAATAGATAAAAGGACATAATGTATGCGGTGATCTTGTTAGGTTCGTAGTTTAATCACTACACAGGATTGAAAGAGATAATACATTTTAATAGACAGTACATAGAGGCATTACTTTTAATACATATTCTTTAGTCCACATCCAATCTATATAGTGTTGCGTCAGCATCTGCAGGCATTACTAATCATATTGTGCGTATTCTTTAGTAGACCTTACTAATCAAATGTCATTACATCTTCCTCTCTTAAAGAGAAGTAAGGCATTACTTTTAAGCTTAGCAATGTTATACAGTGGTGTGAAAAACTATTTGCCCCTTCCTGATTTCTTATTCTTTTGCATGTTTGTCACACAAAATGTTTCTGATCATCAAACACATCTAACCATTAGTCAAATATAACACAAGTAAACACAAAATGCAGTTTTTAAATGATGGTTTTATTATTTAGGAGAAAATGTGAAATGTGAAAAAGTAATTGCCCCTTGTTAAAAATAACCTAACTGTGGTGTATCACACCTGAGTTCAATTTCAAAGCCACCCCAGGCCTGATTACTGCCACACCTGTTTCAATCAAGAAATCACTTAAATAGGAGCTGCCTGACACAGAGAAGTAGACCAAAAGCACCTCAAAAGCTAGACATCATGTCAAGATCCAAAGAAATTCAGGAACAAATGAGAACAGAAGTAATTGAGATCTATCAGTCTGGTAAAGGTTATAAAGCCATTTCTAAAGCTTTGGGACTCCAGCGAACCACAGTGAGATCCATTATCCACAAATGGCAAAAACATGGAAAAGTGGTGAACCTTCCCAGGAGTGGCGGCCGACCAAAATTACCCAAGAGCAGAGGCGACTCATCCGAGAGGTCACAAAGACCCCAGGACAACGTCTAAAGAACTGCAGGCCTCACTTGCCTCAATTAAGGTCAGTGTTCACGACTCCACCATAAGAAAGAGACTGGGCAAAAACAGCCTGCATGGCAGATTTCCAAGACTTAAACCACTATTAAGCAAAAGAACATTAGGGCTCGTCTCAATTTTGCTAAGAAACATCTCAATGATTGCCAAGACTTTTGGGAAAATACCTTGTGGACTGATGAGACAAAATTTGAACTTTTTGGAAGGCAAATGTCCCGTTACATCTGGCGTAAAAGGAACACAGCATTTCAGAAAAAGAACATCATACCAACAGTAAAATATGGTGGTGGTAGTGTGATGGTCTGGGGTTGTTTTGCTGCTTCAGGACCTGGAAGGCTTGCTGTGATAGATGGAACCATGAATTCTACTGTCTACCAAAAAATCCTGAAGGAGAATGTCCGGCCATCTGTTCGTCAACTCAAGCTGAAGCGATCTTGGGTGCTGCAACAGGACAATGACCCAAAACACACCAGCAAATCCACCTCTGAATGGCTGAAGAAAAACAAAATGAAGACTTTGGAATGGCCTAGTCAAAGTCTTGACCTGAATCAATTGAGATGCTATGGCATGACCATAAAAAGGCGGTTCATGCTAGAAAACCCTCAAATAAAGCTGAATTACAACAATTCTGCAAAGATGAATGGGCCAAAATTCCTCCAGAGCTGTAAAGACTCATTGCAAGTTATCGCAAATGCTTGATTGCAGTTATTGCTGCTAAGGGTGGCCAAACCAGTTATTAGGTTCAGGGGACTCTTTCACACAGGGCCATGTAGGTTTGGATTTTTTTCTCCTAAATAATAAAACCATCATTTACAAACTGCATTTTGTGTTTACTTGTGTTATATTTGACTAATGGTTGAATGTGTTTGATGATCAGAAACATTTTGTGTGAGAAACATGCAAAAGAATAAGCAATCAGGAAGGGGCAAATAGTTTTCACACCACTGTACCTTTTAAATGCTACTTTGATAAACTTAATCATATTAAATAACTGAACTATTCAGAACATTTCAAGCATACACCAAACAATCATGTATAAAGAGCACAATAGTTAAAGGAATTCAGCAGTTCTTAATTAATAATGTTCCTTTAATCCACAACATGTCTCAATGAGTCGTTCTGGTGGTTTTCCTTTACGTGTTGATCTTCTGGTTATTTGTATTTGCAGTTGGGATGTTCTTTCCTGATTTATATTTGTCTTCTCCTTAATATTTGTTTCGCTGGTGTTAGTGTTCTGATTAGAGGTTATTGGTCCTTTGATGTCTCAATGCTTTCTTCTTAGAACAGCTCCTTCATCTGTCTATAAGTTGTATGATCTAGGCTGTGTCTGTTCTAATACAGTTCCTGTTTGTGTCCATGTGCTGTATTTATCCTTGCCCTTTACAATATCACTGGGTTGGAGTTCAGGTAATTAGACAATTTCTCTTTTTAATGAATATTCTCTAGTGAAATACAGTGTACAACAAAGTCATAAATTTACAGGAAAAAATGTATCTTTTTAGAGAAAAGAACAATATTAGATATGAAATACAAACCTAGGTTAATGAAAATGACTGAACTACATAAGAATATCAAATTTCAAAATATATAATCCTAATATTTTGACTTATTCCTACACTATTATAGTAGATGACAATTAACCTATTTTTAAACAGAATATGTCATTTAATATTGGAGTGTTCTTATGCTATTCTTTGGATTTATTAGAAAGTCTGTTCATTACATATTTTACTTTTCTGAGAAAGTCAGTAAAATATGTTGAACTGTTTTATTTTGTTCAGATAATTTGGAGTAATTTGAGGCATTTTAGGCCCTACTATGTTTTGTAAAACTAGTAGTTCCAGTTTGGCGAAGTGTGCTTGAGATAAAATTTAATAGGAGTCTTAACATATTAGCTCTGGTTCCAGGTTACCAGTGTAGACCTAGCACTCACAGCAGCCTGTTTATGCTGAAAGTAACATGATCATTACTGTCAGTGCCGTAGATTCAAATGTTGTTATTCTAACCTGTAAAACCCACTAATATGTTTCTGATGCCAAATGATGGATTGTCTAACTGGTGAGTGTCCACATTGATTTTGTATGTTATCAATCAAGGGTATGGAAGAGAAACTTTACCTTAATGTCCTAAAAAGCAAACAAAAAAGAATCATACTTTAACTGTGGTACAATAAATAGACAGGTGCAATCAAAATAGATTTTTTGTTGATTACGTAACCATGTTCCTTGTTTTTTTTCTCTCAATAGATGGAGCAGCTGTTCAGTTCTGTACTGTTTCTTAATATATTTGTCCAAGTTGTGGGACAGATTTTATTTATATATACATGGTGCCAAACATTTTGTATTTATTTTTACACAAAGTTATCAGTGGTACCCATACTAAATGTCTGTATGAGACTTGTATTAACTCAGATTTATATTTTATCTGCCCTAGTCTTAATGTTAGTTACTAAGATCCATACAAATCATGATGTTAAATTTGTGTTCTACTGTAATCAAAATTTTAAAAACAATACTAAATGCATATTTACATAAAAGTTATGTAATACATATGTCTGTCATTGTCGAAGAGAAAATCGTTGGCAAAAAGGCGCACAGAGGTCTTCACCCAGAAATGAAGGCTCTCAGGAGTCAAGAGGATGGGCAAACAGAGTTCTGTTGTTTTATTGTAATAAACAACAAAATGGACTCAACCCGAATCGGCCAAATCAGATCGAGCCCTGAGCAGTTCAAAAATCACAGTTTATATATCATTTCTTATCATTCTGACCTCACTCAAACCAGCTCATTCACTGCTAATTCTGACTCCCTTTCCTGTAGCTGGCCTGTCAAATTCTTTTATGATGACCACGGTTATTTTTATTTTCTGTCAATTATCTTTATTTTTCTGTTTCGCTTATTTTTAGGTCGGTTGAGAGCAACAGGTGTTTTCCCTTCTTCCATCCTTGGGCTGTCATTACCTCATCATCTCCCTTCCTGGGTCCTCTCGCTAGATTTTATTGGCAGCTAAAGCCAAGCTGCAATCAAAAAAGAAATATGGCATGGGCCTTTATTTAACCATTAGCAGGCCTAACTTGCATTAATATTTGCACTAAGGTTAATGCTTATATATTACCTATATTTATTCATGCTAATACATGAATCTACTAATTTTATTTTCTATATCATTCAGTCCAGAGTCATTTTAAATATCTTGTAGCCGATGTATAAGGCGAAGTCAGGCACGTGTAAGGCGCGTGTCAAAGAAATCTCACAGTCCAAAAGTTCGTTTTAAAATATTTAGTGAAAGTTAAAAGCAAATAATCCACACAAGAATGAAAAGAAAAATAGTTACACACATAGAATAGAGGCAAAAAAGGAAAAAATGTATCTTCAATAAATTTAGTTTTTCTTGAGAAGCTTTGGTTATTTCTATACTTAAAGGTTCTTCATTTCTTCTTCTGTATGTCTTAAACATACGGTTCAACACTTAAATCTTTTATTTTACGAGTTACTTCACACTCAAAAGGCCCGTAGGCGTTGGCACATGACATGCGCCCAGGCACGGTCACGCGCAAACACAGCCTTGAGCACAAACAAGAACACGGTTAAAACTGTTTGCCTCTGTACCTTACACAAGACGAGGCTAAACACTAACTGGAGAACATTGCTTACTCAAAACTGTTAGAAAATGACAGGAAAATACCAACTCAATTCTATTCATGGGGGTTATAGGAACCTCCCATATTTTATTTATTATTATCTAATAAAATATTCATGAATCTCATAGAACTAGGAAAATGGCTCTTACATATCTCTTTTCAAAGTTAACATCACCTACTGTATATCATTTTGCATTTGCAGTAAAATGTTCTATATCAGAAGGTATAAGCTGTTAGTAATTTGAGCATCCATAATAATATTTTCACTTTGTGAAATTAAACCTCCATCCACTTGTTATTCAACCTGTTCAGTTAAGAAAACAGAAGCTAGTCAAACAGGATTGAGCACAAAACAATAATATAAAACCTTATTACTGAATTCAGTGAAAACCTGCTTAAAAAACACACTTTCTGAGTTTTGAGCACATTTACAAATATAGCATGATTATAGGAGTTAGGAATCAGACCTCAAGGCAGTTTAGTGTACTATAACATTGGTAAATTTTATAGACATGCCAAGAGAACTGGACTACCACCTAAAGTAGATGTCATGCCCTCTTATCAGGAGAGGAACAGTTTTATGCTAGGAGTTAATCAGTTCACTTTTGAATGGTGCTTGCTGACACTTTAACAAAAGGCCTTGTTCCCAGGATACATTAGAAGCAGCTGAGGTGTTGAAATAAAGGAAGAGCAATTGGGGATAGTCGACATGTAAGATGGGGGTTATCTGTTACTTTAATTTGGAGCTGTGGGTGAGAATCTAAAAGGTAATTTGGGGCAGCTAGAGGGCATTCTCGACCAGAAGTTATTGGTGAGATATTCCCAAAAGTAGTTCAGAAGTAGTTTAGAACTAAAAGAAAATTCTGCAGTAGGCATAAAATTAGGTAGATTTTTGTTTATTATGTATCTTGAATCTTCAATTACTCTTTCTGGTTGTTCATTATCTTCCTGATGATAGCCAGATATCAAATTGACCACGCAACACATTTTTAATCAAATCAACTGCCAAAACCTTGACACAAACTGTACCCTACAGTCTGAAATTATAGAAGATTAGAAGCCATGCAGTAGTACTATTTATCTGATAATGGTATCTGTCATATTTGGCTACAGGGAGGTTTTTATTTATGAAGAAAGTGTGCACACTTAAAGAAATGGTCAACTGCAACCAGGATCATAGCAAATAAGGGGTAAATAAGTTATGCAATCCCTGATGATTGCCTCCCAGGATGACTTGGAAAATAGTATTAGCTCAAAGTCCAATGCGTAGACCTTGGGGAGTTTTGGCCCTATTATATCATAAACTTGCATGTACCTGTGCATCTCTGTATACAAGGAGAATTTATTTAATTATTCTTGTATCTGAAAAATACCACAGTTTCCAAACATGTTAGAGGTTTAATTTCAAATCCCAACTTCTTAATTCTATAGGTACATAATGTTTCCCTATGGGAACTTTAACGTCGATGGGTACCTGAGACTGAGTGATAATAATATTTCATTTTAAGGTGTCAAGATCATCAACAGTGATGGTAGGCAAATGTTTCTCAGAGTGGAAGTATATTTTAGGTTCTGCAGTAATTTCATTAGATAGATACTTTATTAATCCCAAGGGGAAATTCACATACTCTAGAAGCAGCATACATAAAGAACAATATTAAATTAAAGAGTGATAAAAATGCAGGTATAACAGACAATAACTTTGTATAATGTGTGGGGCCGACCGGACACATCCGGTCCCTCACGGTGTCCCAGCGGGTTGTTGCCCCTAGCATCCCTGACAAATGTTAATGTTTACCCCCACCGAGTGGAATTGAAGAGTCGCATAGTGTGGGGAGGAGCGATCTCCTCAGTCTGTCAGTGGAGCAGGATAGTGACAGTAGTCTGTCGCTGAAGCTGCTCTTCTGTCTGTAGATGATCCTGTTCAGTGGATGCAGTGGATTCTCCATGATTGACAGGAGCCTGCTCTGCGATGGCATGGATGTCAAACTGTCTAGCTCCGTGCCTACAATAGAGCCTGCCTTCCTCACCAGTTTGTCCAGGCGTGAGGTGTCCCTCTTCTTAATGCTGCCTCCTCAGCACACCACCACGTAGAGAAGGCTGCGCCACAACCATCTGATAGAACATCTGCAGCATCTTATTGCAGATGTTGAAAGACGGCAGCCTTCTTAGGAAGTATAT
Organism: Polypterus senegalus; assembly: GCF_016835505.1. NCBI lineage: Eukaryota > Metazoa > Chordata > Cladistia > Polypteriformes > Polypteridae > Polypterus > Polypterus senegalus. The sequence goes on along the minus strand of NC_053164.1, from coordinate 68,919,552 downwards.
TCGGCTCTGTCCTTTCTTACACAGTGCATCAGTATTGGCAGTCCAGTCCAATTTATCATCCAGCTGCACTCCCAGGTATTTATATGTCTTCACCCTCTGCACACAGTCACCTCTGATGATCACAGGGTCCATGAGGGGCCTGGTCCTCCTAAAATCCACCACCAGCTCCTTGGTTTTGCTGGTGTTCAGGTGTAGGTGGTTTGAGTCTCACCATTTAACAAAGTCCTTGATTAGGTTCCTATACTCGTCCTCCTGCCCACTCCTGGCGCAGCCCACGATAGCAGTGTCGCCAGCAAACTTTTGCGTGGCAGGACTCCCAGTTGTATTGGAAGTCCGATGTATATAGGCTGAATAGGACTGGAGAAAGCACAGCGTATAGATGATGGCATCCTCCGCTCCCAACTTCTCCTAGTATGCAAACTGCAGAGGGTCGAGGGTGCGGTGGACCTGTGGCCTCAGGTTGTGAAGCAACAGCCGCTCCATGGTCTTCATCACATGTGACGTCAGGCGACAGGCTAGAAGTCATTCAGCTCACTGGTATGTGAGGACATGATACTTTTGGGACTGGGGTGATGCAAGATGTTTTCCAAAGCCTCAGGACTCTCCCTGTTCCAGGCTCAGGTTGAAGATGCGCTGTAGAGGACTCCGCAGCTCAATGCACAGGCCTTCAGCAGTCGTGGCGATGATCCATCTGGACCCACTGCATTGCTGGCACAAAGTCTCCTCGGCTCTCTGCTTACCTGGGCTGCTGTAATTGTGGGTGGGGAAACTCTCTCCTATGCTGTTATCAGCAGAAGGTTGGGTGGAGGGTGCAGTACTCCAAGGTGAGAGTGAGTTAGGGTGGTCAAACCTGTTAAAGAAGTTGTTCATTTGGTTTGCTCTCTCCACGTCTCTCTCGATGGTGGCACCCCGCTTGAGCTGCAGCCAGTGATGGTCTTCATCCCATCCCACACTTCCTTCATGCTGTTATTCTGCAACTTCTGCTCCAGCTTTCTTCTGTACAGCTCCTTTCGCCGCCCTGAGCTGGACTCGGAGTTCCTTCTGTACACGCTTGAGCTCCTGCTGATCACCGCCTTTAAAAGTGCTTTTCTTCTGGTTCAAAAGGCCCTTGATGTCACTTGGCTTGGCGCGCTGTGTCATTTATTGATATATATATTAGGATCATATAGCCTTGAAAGTGTGTCTTCAGCAGAAAGTGATCTTCAGCATAATTCATTAAAACAGTCTTTCTTAAATTATGGCTTGCTCTGAGAAAGATTATGAACAGGTTGTGGAATGCCTTACAATGGATCACCGCTTACAAGGGATTAAATCCCCCAGGGGACAACGTCGGCTATTCTACAAGGATTAACCTCCATCCCAGCACGTCATATGTCGTAAATCTTCCAAAGGGAACAATCTCCAAAGTGGACACCTCCCCGGACAATGATTGGTGATAGTTCTACAAAGGTGTTGTCTTGCCACCTCTTTATCTCCTTTTCCTTAAGCTAAAAGGTGAGCTCCTTTATTCTATCTTCATAACTCATCCCTGCAGGTCCAGAGTCAGCCTGGTTGTTCGTCTCTGGACTTTTTCTAGTGCTGCTATGTCTCTTGCATAATCTGGAAACCAAAACTGTACACAGTACTCCAGGTGCAACCTCACTATCTATACTATAAATAAAGGCAAAGCCCTCACTGACTGACTGACTCACTCATCACTAATTGTCGAATTTCCGTGTAGGTAGAAGGCTGAAATTTGGCAGGCTCATTCCTTACAGCTTACTTACAAAAGTTAAGCAGGTTTCATTTCGAAATTCTATGCGTAACTGTCATAACTGAATCCTACTTACATACATATATAAAGCCATAGCCTGCAGCTCGGTAGCGTGTGAGGCGGAGTTATCACCCATCACCATGCCTCCCACGTAGTTGGCTGCCTGCCTATATTGCGTCCCCATACCCACGCCTCCTCGTAATTGACTGCCTGCCCAAATAAAGCCGTTCGTCAGCAGCAGACACACTGCCGCTATGAGCCGTTTGTCATGCTTAAGATGAATACGATTTTAGCGAGATACAAGTTTAGTGACGTTTGAATATTTTGTAGCGGAATTAAAATTGCTGAAGGACTGTGCTTATGCAAACAAAGATGAGATGGTCAGGGATGGAATAGTGTTTGGCACAAACTCAGCAAAAGTGCCAGTTCTGAGCTAACATTAAATAAAGCCGTGAACATCGCAAGATCGCGAGATAGCACAACCACAGCTGAGAACTTTTGATGCATGTACTCTGAAGCGGCTCACGTGAACTGACTGTGAGCATGATGCGCAAACAAACAGCAAGAGCTCCAAAGAGCTGAACAAAAAGCGCTTTACACAATTGAGAAGGCAGCAAAAGAATATGAAGCGTGTGAAGCATACAAGCATATTCATAAGTGCAGGTACTGCGGAAACAAAGCACCGATGGAAAAGTCAATGTCCAGGTAAAGGAAGACAGTGTAAAAATGTGGTAAATTGAACCACTTAGCTAAAGTTTGCAGGACTGGTAAAGGTAAACCCGTGCATGTAGTGTGTGATGTCTCAGATAAAGAGGAAGACGAGCTGTTTATTGATGCAGTAAGAAAGGAACAACCCTCTGAATCTGAACAAGCCTTTGTAGACATATCAATAGGAAAGCAAGGTGTAAAGCTTAAGTTTAAATTAAGTTCATAGACACACTGCCGCTAAATATTCGCAGAGCAAATCCACAACTTAATACCGGAATGCCTGTTAAACATCTTAGATTCACGAATACCGATTTGGGTACTGTTTTATCTTGGTAGAGTAATATATATTGCTCTACTGTCCCCTATTGTATTATTAATATGTAGCCTTAGAATACCTAATCTCACAGACTTACCACTGTATATAACTTATCCCCACCTTCCCTTCTATATCTATAACCTTAGGCAATTAGATGTAGTAAAAGACAAGCAGGAGTTAAGTTACACATAAAATAATGTATTACTGATAATATTCATAAATAATAACAAAATGCAAAGTACATTTGAATATTGGCAACCATACAACCTGATAAAATGGTGATGTGTAATTCAGGTGGCACACAGACTTGCAGTTACTTAAAATGTCTCTAGTTAAGGCATCGTTGGTGCTCAGCTTTCAGCCACATGTCTGTTCAATATGGCTGCTGAGCTGTGCTCTTCATTGTGTTGTCTTCATCATCACAGGTTAGCAAGAGAGATGCTTCTTCATATGTGGGTCAGTCAGAGAGATGCTTCTTCATCATATGTCAGTCAGTCAGAGAGAGAGAATGTGGTTGAGCAAGTACATTTATAGATGTTCTCTCAATTCCTAGAACCAATAGGACATCATGGTACTTAAAGGCCTCTGAGACTAGCCAATTCCAAACAGCCATACCTCAGACCAATGGGTGAAATAGAACATCTTATCTCCTGCCCCCAAGACCATATATTACACTAACCTGGCTTTTGTGGGGATGGGAGAAAAGACTTTAGCAAAGAAATGCTCATCAAACTGGTTTAAGACACATCCCCAAATCCTGTCGTAAAATTACAAAGAAAAGTCGTAAACATGGGGGGGATAAACAAGAATGCCTCTCACCAAGGTACCACTAAATTATAAATAAAGACATACAAAACATTTATCAAGTTATATGCAAAATCCTACATCACAACACTCCACCCCGATGAATGTTTTGTACAGTGTCTTTATACACAATGTCTTTAAATTGTTTCAAGAGTCTGATGCATAACTTGTGCATTGATTTGCAGTATTTGCTCTCCCAGTGTTAAAAGTTGTCCGTGACCATTTGTCCATTACATATCTTCTTTATTTCAAAGACAATCTGAAGAACTTGGAAGCGCTCCCGATGACTTGTATCTGCTCCAGCTTGCGTCAACTCTTTCTGCAGTCTCCATATGTCATCAGATCTGGTGGTTCAAAATGAGACAAGTCCACACCTTCCACTAAACTAGCCCACTACAATTGAGTCTATTGTGTGAATTTTTAATCTGTACTTGTTCTCTGTCTAACTGCTAATTAGACCCCTGTCCCAAACTATCTGTTTAAGCATATGCAACTGTATAATTAACATCACAATTTGAAAGGTAACATGCCACAGGTGCCAGTACAACCACTTCTGCCCAAGTGACAGCATGTGCCACTGCATAAACTGTTCACAAACCAACATTTGTGGCCCTCTGCACACATTTGGGGTTGACTTAGTTGCCTCTTGTGCTTTCCTACCCATGGTGCAACTCTTGACTGCCATCAGCCTTTACCAGTATAGGCTGGCATCACCACCATGAGACATCAAAGCTATGCAACTCTCATCATTCCCCCCGTAGGCCACCCCTAGAGTTGTTTGCTCACCATATGCATACTCATTGTGCTAAACACCTCGGTTCAGAATTGGCCCACTGGTCCTGTGCCTGCACCATAGCCGACAATCTCAGCAGGGCTTCCATATTTTCCCAATTAGACTATACCTGAACATCGGAGCCCATATGTCTTGCAAATGTATCAGCTGCACCTGCTTTCCTGAAAAGTTCACCAATTTTCTTAGTATACATTTTCCTTAATATTATTATTATATTAATTATCCCACTTAATTAATTAATACCCAGAATGTATACTTTATGAGCCCAAAATGAATCCCCTTATTTTGGCATTCCTAACTGGTTTGTTCAGTTTCCACCCCTTGGAATATAAATTTGCTGCAGTAATGAACAAACCTTTCCTTTTAAACTATAGCTATTGTGACTAGTCCTTATTATTGCATGACTTGTGGACTTGTTACTCACTTAAACCCCAGTAAGTGTCTTTTCTTGATGTCTCTTCAGTTCTTCTTCATGTCTTTGTCTTTGTCTTTGCTTGTTGTCTTTTCTTTATTCTTCTATGTAGGCAGGTCTGCAAAATGGAAGGTGACAAAGCAGTTTCTGTCCATCTCATTTTCTTGGCTGTCGACCTGGTGCCAAAACTCAAACTTTGCTTCCAGGCATTCATTGGAACAGCTTGGCACTAGTGCCACGCCACTCCAATGTGCCAATGGTAACCGATCTCCTGCATGGATTTTACTCTGCTAATTGCCTTCACTATTTATTACCTGCACCAAACCAAAGTCCATAAAAACCTTACTATAGAAGTAGCAGTATTGCAAAAGGCCAGGAAATTGAAACAGAAATGTGTGTTTTCCCTTTCCTGTCTTCCTGCTACCCTTCTATTTTTTTCATTGCCTGTGTGTCCTTTTTTATTGTATGGTAACTACTACCTGAAAGTGTGGACTGAAGCCTCTCAAAACCCAAGTTCTAAATCCAGCATTTCTGCTAAAACTGACCTGTGTTCTTTACTAAAGACCAGCTCACTTTTCTCCATTTTATTGCATGGAGAGTCATAGGCTGTCTTTTTGAACAACTGGTCAGTCAGGTTTCGAATTACTGAACCTAAGTGTGTGTGCTTTTTAATTACTGCTGGGCCCTAGCAGAGCTGTTAGGACCCTCACACCCCTGTGCATTCCTGGCTTGCTGCCTGAGCTTGTAAAACTTCCTGCTGCACCATCCCCCATCCTTTGTTCTTTGGCTTGTCCTGTTTCATTCAAACCAACTCCTAAACTGGTGCACTTTCTTTCCAACTCAGCCATTCTTGCACTAGCACATTCAGACCTTTCACACACAAGCACTTGAATTCCTTTCATTTCCATTTTTCTTTGTTTTAATTCCACACTTTCTTTACTCAGTATCAATATGCCAATATCCAGTTCATGCCCTCTAGTCAACAATTGCCATTCACACTCACCAGCTCCTCTGCCTTCTATCTGATCTCTTTGTCCTAAATCAAATTTCAGTGCAGCACTGGTTACCTTTCCTAACAGTGGTGAAATATCTATCAGTGTAGCATGCTCTTTAAATACTGGACAGACCTCAGAATTACTTGGAGATTGTGGTGCAGTGGAGAATAAAGGAAGAAAACACCCTTGCTGTTTTCCCTTCCTTTCATCTCTCTCCTTTTCCTCACACTCACATTCCCACTCTTTATCTGAGCACACATCTGTCTCATGTAAGTCACCCACCCATGTTTTAGGGTTCCAGTCCGATCTGGTTACTGTTGCCCTAACTTTCACCATGGGGGTTTACATTTCTTTTTCCACTTCTTTCACTGCTTTCTACTTTAGCAGTGGATGTTCTACATGCTAACACTTCACAATTATCACACCAACTGTTACATCTTTCAAAACTCTCACTCAACATTCCATAACTTTCACTTTCATTCACTTTGCTATTTTCTTCCTTATCATGATCTTCCTTATTACCAATAATACAAGCTAGTAAACCTCTTATAACAGCAGCTGTCTTCTTTAAACCTGATCTCTGTTTTCTTGCTTTTAATCCTTCCAGCCCCCTTCCATTTTGTGGCACACTCAGCTCAGCTTCTGCTTTCTCTACCTGAACTACAGGTTTCCTAGCTTTAGCCTGCTTGCCTCTGCCACTCCACTGGAAGATGGCTGACTTTAAAATGAACTTAGGCATTTCTGAGTCTACAATTTTCTCTAATACAATTTGCCAAATTCGTTATGGGTTGGCCTACTTTTGCCCCTGTAAGCAAACATACACATACATACACAAAGATTCTAAACAATAAGTACCATATGAATGACGAATGCATGTCCCATCACTCCCTAGCACTTTAACCACTTAAATGCCGTATGAATGACGCATGCATCTTTCACCACTCCCTAGCACTTTAATTAGGGACTCACTACCACCAGTACTAACAAACATGCGGGTGTCCTTGTGACACACATGAAGTCTCTACACTTTGTTGGTTATATTCCATTCAGCAACCAAACAATGTTTTACTTCCACCATTTGTACACTGGGTGCCCTAAAATTCACATACATAAACAAACACATACATCAAAACAGTATTGCAAACAGGGTGCAAAACTTGGTTACCCCAAAATCCTGCGGACTACGCCAATTGTTTTATCTTGGTAGAGTAATATATATTGCTCTACTGTCCCCTATTGTATTATTAATATGTAGCCTTAGAATACCTAATCTCACAGACTTACCACTGTATATAACTTATCCCCACCTTCCCTTCTATATCTATAACCTCAGGCAATTAGATGTAGTAAAAGACAAGCAGGAGTTAAGTTACACATAAAATAATGTATTACTGATAATATTCATAAATAATAACAAAATGCAAAGTACATTTGAATATTGGCAACCATACAACCTGATAAAATGGTGATGTGTAATTCAGGTGGCACACAGACTTGCAGTTACTTAAAATGTCTCTAGTTAAGGCATCGTTGGTGCTCAGCTTTCAGCCACATGTCTGTTCAATATGGCTGCTGAGCTGTGCTCTTCATTGTGTTGTCTTCATCATCACAGGTTAGCAAGAGAGATGCTTCTTCATATGTGGGTCAGTCAGAGAGATGCTTCTTCATCATATGTCAGTCAGTCAGAGAGAGAATGTGGTTGAGCAAGTACATTTATAGATGTTCTCTCCAATTCCTAGAACCAATAGGACATCATGGTACTTAAAGGCCTCTGAGACTAGCCAATTCCAAACAGCCATACCTCAGACCAATGGGTGAAATAGAACATCTTATCTCCTGCCCCCCAAGACCATATATTACACTAACCTGGCTTTATGTGGGGGATGGGAGAAAAGACTTTAGCAAAGAAATGCTCATCAAACTGGTTTAAGACACATCCCCCAAATCCTGTCGTAAAATTACAAAGAAAAGTCGTAAACATGGGGGGGATAAACAAGAATGCCTCTCACCAAGGTACCACTAAATTATAAATAAAGACATACAAAACATTTATCAAGTTATATGTAAATCCTACATCACAACAGGTACTGAACACTTGACGAATGAAACCGTTATCTTTACAGCGGTTGACAAACACGGAATATACGGAAAACACAAACACAACCTCCAAATACGAACCTAATTGAAAGAAATAATGATAATCAAATCCTTGATGACAGCAACACTCATAGCAGTCACAAAACAATTACTGTATATTGACAATCATGTTACGTTATTTTTAAAATACTTCCTTTTCTTTTTCATAACTTTTTAACACACTACTTCACCGCTGCGAAGCTGGTATTTTGCTAGTTGTATAATAAACCTTGGGCATAGCCTCTGTCAATGAGTGGGCGCTAGGGGTTGCTGCTGCCCGTGAAATCCAACAGACAGATGCAGACACTGGTGTAAAGCACCCATAAGTATTTTAATTCTCTTCAATAAAGTGCCCCAAAGCACCTCCACTACCATAAATCAATAATCAAAACAATAATACAATAAACCAATCCTCCTCTCTGTCACACTCCCTCCCAACTCCAGCTTGGCTTGCTGGGTTTCCCACAGTCTTTTATGGTCCTTGACCTGGAATTGCTTCTGTCCCTCAGTCCATGTGTTTCCATAGCACTTCCAGGTCAGATGAAAACTCTTCTTTCCTTCAGCCCAGAAGTACTTCATTTCTTCCATGCCCGTGACTAGGGAGTACTTCCGGGCTATAACAGAAACACTTATGCCTCCCTGCAACATCCCTGGTGGCCCCATTGTATCCAGCAGGGCTGTGAAGCGAACTTCATTGTTCATGATGCCCTCTGGGAATTGGGGCACCTCCATGTTGCAGGGAGGACTCCATCTAACAGCGTGGGGGTGTTGGCCAGGATAAACTGCCGGCCACCTCTCACACCTCCTTAGACTTACCATCTTTACATCATGCTAGATAACCTAACATTATGCTAGCATCTTTAGTGGCTTCTGAACACTGACTGGAGGTTGATAGTGATGAGTCCACTATGTCTTCTAGATTATCCTCATCAACAGTACTTATTTTTAGACCTTCCATTGTGTATTCAAATCTAACACGTTTACTTTCCATGTATAATACCTCTTACTTAGATTAAAATTCACCTGCATAAATCTGTCCAAGTCTGTATGCTTTCCAAGTCCCTCTACAGATTAAATAAATTCTAGATTATTTGCCAGTCCACCTATCTTGGTATCTTCTGCAAATTTAACTAGTTCATCCTTAAATTCCTATCCAGATATATACAGTATATAGTGGCCTACAAGGCACACACCAGCTCCCCATAACTGACACGGATAGATGCCAGGAACAAGTTTCAGCACAACACATGCTTTGTTTATGTGGGAAATCCTTCCCAAATGTTTCCAAATGACACAGCAGAGTACAGTACACAAGCACAATGTTTCCAATAAAACACTTTCTTTTCTTTTGCTTCTCTCTGTCTCTTTCTTTGTCTTTCTGCCTCCACTCCTCCGGTAAGCTTTGTCCCTCTTCCTCCTGACTCTGGCTCCTCGAGCAGTAGCTGTGGGCTCCTTTTATCCTGCACCTGGGTGGACTTCCGGTGGCCTGTTGGCGTTGTCCGAAGTACTTCCAGGTAAGGCGCCCGACAAATTAGGGCTCCGCAATCCTGCAACACCCTGGTAGCACCCATGGAACCCAACAGGTTTTGCCAAATTTAATCTCCCATAGTGCCCTGTGGTGGGAATCCGAGGCACTGCTGCAACACATTTACTGCTGAGGTGGAGATTCTGTCCTATATCTGTTCTCTCCTATGGTGCTTCCATTACCAAGGCATCCCAGTCGGGTAAGGGCCCTGGCCATCCGTCACTATATCACTATGTGTGTATATGTATGTATATATGCATGTATGTACAGTGGGATGCAAAGGTTTGGGCAACCTTGTTAATAGTCATTATTTTCCTGTATAAATCGTTGGTTGTTACGATAAAAATGTCAGTTAAATATATCATATAGGAGACACACACAGTGATATTTGAGAAGTGAAATGCATCCCACTGTGTGTGTGTATATATATATATATATATATATATATATATATATTGTAAAGACCGAGAGACAGTAGCAAGGGTTGGGGTTTTCCGGCCCGTATATTGTACAGACAAAAAAACAGGTCAAAATCATAAACAAAAGTTCATAATCGCGCGCCGACTCCTGGCGTCGCGGCCATTTTATTGGGGAGGAGCGGAAGTGGAGGAATGTCGGGAAGGACCGCAAGGGAGGATGGGAAGGATGGCGTCAGGGCAAGATGGCGGAGGAAGGGCGGAAGTACGCGCACTGCGGTCATCCATGCCTATGGTGCAGGACGGTCTTTTTCCTATGAGGAAGCAGAGGGAGAAAGTTAATACCCCACCATTCCCTGGCGAGTGGTTTCCCAGGTGCTGTCGAATCAATCCGGCCTCCTACTCGCGTGCGTGACCACGATCCCCCTTAGCCCAGGACCGTCAGGTGGGCGGACCTAACCGAGAGGTCGTGAATACGAGAGAGGGCATCGGCATTGGCCTGAAGGGTGCCCGCCGATAAGTGACAGTTAACTTATACGGCTGTAAGTCCAGGAACCACCTGGTGACCCGCGGATTCGACTCTTTGTGCAGGGACATCCACTGAAGTGCAGCGTGATCAGTCACCAGAGCGAACTCGCGACCCAGCAGGTAGTACGGAGGTGGGTCACTGCCCACTTAATGGCCAAGGCCTCCCTCTCCACTGCAGCGTGCGGGTCTCCCGGTCCATCAGTTCCGGCTAAGGTACATCACAGGGTGCTCGACACCATCGGCGCTTTGGCTCAGCACGGCACCCAGGCCTGTGTCCGGCGTCGGTCTGGAGAATAAGCGGGAGCCCAAAATCGGGCGTCCGTAACACAGGTGCCGGCGTTAGGGCCTTCTTTAGGTCACTGAAGCGTGTTCTGCTTTGTCGGTCCACACCACGTATAGGGGCGCCCTTTTTGTCAGGTCAGTCAAGGGTGCTGCTCTTTGGAGAAACGGGAACAAACCGGCGGTAGTAACCCGCAAGCCCCAAGAAAGCCTGCACCTGTTTCTTGGTACTCGGACGGGCCATTCTAAGATGTCTTTCACTTTGGAGCTCTGTGGCGCACCTGTCCTTGTCCCACGAGGTAGCCTAAATATTTGGCCTCCTTTAATCCAAAAACACTTCCGGGGTTTATGCGGAGGCGGCTTTAGCCAGTGTTAGGAGGACAGCTGCGACCTGCAGTAGATGCTCCTCCCAGGTGCGGAATAGATGACAACGTCATCCAGGTAAGCGGCGCTATAGGACTGGTGGGCGTCAGCACTCTATCTACCAGGCGTTGGAAGGTCGCGGGCCCGTGCAGCCCAAATGGGAGGACCTTGTACTGCCAGTGCCCGCTAGGGGTGCTAAAGGCCGTTTTCTCCTTTGCGGATGCCGTTAAAGGAATTTGCCAATACCCTTTTGTCATGTCAAGGGTAGTCAGATATGGAGCCGTACCCAGCCGCTCAAGGAGGTCGTCAATGCGGGGCATGGGGTAGGCATCGAACTTGGAGATCTGATTCAGGCGTCTAAAGTCATTACAGAACCTCCAGGAGCCGTCTGGCTTGGAGGCGAGGACAATAGGGCTGGACCAGGGACTATGGCTCTCTTCAATTATGTCCATGTCCAACATACGTTTCACCTCCAGTTCGACCTCTGCGCGTTTTGCCTCCGGAGTCGGTAGGGCCTCTCCGGACGATTACCCGGGCTCCGTGACTATATAGTGCTCAATCAGCGGTCCGCCGGGTGACTCGCTCACTACCTCGGGGATGGCTCGGAGTGTTTGGGCTAACTCCTGCCGCTGCTTGGGGTCAGCTCTTCGCCGAGGTTAAGGGCAGTTGTGCTTGCGAAAGGGAGAGTGACCTACGGGGCTGGGAAGCTCCTCTCTATCTCTCAGGGCTTTAACAGGTTGACATGATAGATCCTCTCACTTTCGGTCGACGGTTGGGCTGTTTTACCAAATAGTCGGCGAGTCCTTTCTCTCCTTAACCTCGTAAGGCCCTTGCCAGTGGCGAGCAGCTTCGAGTGGGAGGTCGGGCGAGCACCATAACTTCGGTCCCAGGCGGAACTCCCTGAGGGCGGAGTTGCGGTTGTAACACCGGGCCTGCGCTGCTTGCGCACGAGTCACGTGCTCTTTTAGGAGGGGCCTGATCTTTGTGAGTGGTCGGCGCGGTTGCTCACGTACTCAAAATATTAGAGGAGGGAAGAGCCTCGGCCTCCCAGCCTTCTTTTAGGATGTCGAGGATTCCCGGGGTTGTCGCCCGTATAGTAATTCAAAGGGGAGAAGCCCGTAGAGGCCTGGGGTACCTCCCGGTAGGCAAAAAGCACGGCGGGAGGAGCTGGTCCCAGTTCCTGCCGTCGCGCTGACTACCTTGCGGAGCATCTGCTTAAGCGTCTGATTAAATCGCTCAACCAACCCGTCAGTTTGCGGGTGATAGACTGGCGCTTTCAGGTGCTTTATCTGCAGTAATTTGGCCACCTCCTTGAGCGTATCCGAAGTGAAGGGCGCACCCTGGTCCGTGAGGACCTCCTTGGGTATGCCCAGCGTGAAAACAAGTTAACCAGTTCCGTCGCGATGCTTTTAGTATTAGCGGGCGCAGGGGAACCGCCTCTGGGTACCGGGTGGCATAGTCCACCATGACTAGGATATACTTGTGGCCACGGGTTGAGGGCTCCAGGGTCCCACCAAATCGACCCCTATCCTTTCAAAGGGGATGTCCACGAGGGAATAGGGACTAGAGGAGCACGGTCCCTCCTAGGAATCTGGCGGGTCTGGCACTCCGGACAGGATTGACAGAACCGCGGACCTCCTCATTGATCCCAGGCCAGTAAAAGCGGGCTTAATCCTCTCCAGTGTTTTTCGGCCCGAGGTGGCCTAGGAGGTGAGCATGTGCCAACTTCGCATATCTCCGCCGGAAGGTACGCGGAATTAGCAACAACTTCGCACCTCGCCCTCATGGGTAGCCACTCGGTACAACAGATCATTTCAAGGACAAAGAAGGGTTCCGCGGTGTGGATCCGTCCGCTGTCGAGCTGTTAGGCAGAACAATCGCGTTCGGGCAAAGCGCGGGAGTCATCATTCCACTGCTCCCTCTTAAAGGAGGCGGCGTGGACGAAATTGATGGTCCAGGCCGCCGAGAGGGTCTTGGGGCCTGGGCCGGGAGAGTTCCTGGCTAGTCCCTTCTCCGGCGGAATCTTCGGGTCAAGGTCCGTAGCCACGGAAGGTCCCCGAGACACCAGCGCCCATAGGGCCTGCCCTTGTGCACGGCGTGGAGGCCGCGGGAGGTGCCTTTTCCCCTCATGACAAGATCCAACGAGGCCCGGGGCGGCGAATGGCTTACCGCTGATTCTTTTCGACCAGTCTTGTCCCAGGATCACTGGGAAGGGGGGGTCAGGTAACACAGCGACCGCCATTTGGATTGGTTCCCCCTTCCAGGTAAGATAGCAGTGGCGGAGCGATATGACCTAGTCCCCCATGTACACAGGTAACCAACAAATGTTGCTTTAACCACTGTTGCGGTAAGACTAAACGGCGAGCAACAATGGTAATGTTGCTGCGGAATCAAACAAAGCCACCACGGCGTGCCCATTTAGCAACACCACTCCCGTATTCGGACTCGCCAAGGGATGCGGCGGGGTACAATACCTCTCCGTTGATGTCCAGCTGCAGTCCATAGGCTCCGGGCGTGTGATGGGGGCAGTTTGGCAGCAGGTGGCCGGTCTCGCCACACTTGAAACAGCGCGGCGGACCCGGCCTCTCTTTGGCTCTGGCTGGCGCTTCTGCAGCGCGTCGAGGGGGCTCGGGGGTGGCCGCCCGTCCCTGCGGTTCCCGCGAGCAGGCTTTTCTGACCCCCAAGTCGGAGGACCGCCAACTGGCGCTCCAGGGCGTCGAGGAGGCCCGACATGTTTGATAGGCGTGCCCCGGACCTGCTGGGCGAGGGAACTGGGCATTGCATTGACCAGGCCTTCACAGGCCACCCGCTCGACGACTTTCCGCCCGTCGGGGCTCTCTGGCCGTAGCCAGCGGCCCATCTTGCCCCAGAACTTCGAGCGCCTGGGCGCGAAGGGCGGCACGGGTCAAAGACCCAGTTCCGCCATTCGCCGCCTGCTGGCCGGGCTAATGCCGTAGCGGGCCAATATTTGGGCTTGAGGAGGTCGTAATTAGCGGCCTCCTCCTCAGGGAGGTCATAATAGGCCAGCGCGTCCCTTTAGGTATGGCGCCAAGATGGGCGCCCACTCGGACCGCTGCCACTCGTTCGGGTGGCCGTCCTCTCAAACATGCCCAGGTAGGCATCGGCATCCTCGAAGGCCCATCGGCACCATAGGAGGAGGCTGCCTGGCGGGTCTGGTCTCGCCCGTTGGGCTTCCACTAACCTGGCCTCGTGGCCTCCAGCTCCCGGTTGGTAGCGGCTTGCGCTTGCTGCAGGGCCTGGAGCTGGGCATTCATTCCCTGCAGCACGGTGTTCAGGTCCTGTCCCTCCGTCATTCCGGGATCTCTGATCCTGCCGACTCGCCACTTGTAAAGACCGAGAGAGACAGTAGCAAGGGTTGGGGTTTTCCGGCCCGTATATTGTACAGACAAAAAAACAGGTCAAAATCATAAACAAAAGTTCATATCGCGCGCCGACTCCTGGCGTCGCGCCATTTTATTGGGGAGGAGCGGAAGTGGAGGAATGTCGGGAAGGACCGCAAGGGAGGATGGGAAGGATGGCGTCAGGGCAAGATGGCGGAGGAAGGGCGGAAGTACGCAGTGCGGTCATCCATGCCTATGGTGCAGGACGGTCTTTTTCCTATGAGGAAGCAGAGGGAGAAAGTTAATACCCCACCATTCCCTGGCGGAGTGGTTTCCCAGGTGCTGTCGAATCAATCCATGCCTCCTACTGCAAGCGTGCGTGACAATATATATATATATATATATATATATATACTAATAAAAGGCAAAGCCCTCACTCACTCACTCACTCACTCACTCATCACTAATTCTCCAACTTCCCGTGTGGGTGGAAGGCTGAAATTTGGCAGGTTCATTCCTTACAGCTTCCTTACAAAAGTTGGGCAGGTTTTATATCGAAATTCTACGCGTAATGGTCATAACTGGAAGCAGTTTTTCTCCATTTACTGTAATGGAGATGAGCTTCAATGCCGTGGGGGGGAGTTTCGTGTGACATAATCACGCCTCCCACGTAATCACGCAGTACATAGAAAACCAGGAAGACCTCAAAAAAGCGCTGAAGAAAACATGCATTATATAATTGAGAAGGCAGCGAAACAATAAGAAGCGGCGAAAGTGACATATACAACCATATTCATGAGTTCTGCTACTGGAAACAAAGCACGATGTAAACCTACACTTTAAATTAAGTTCATAGACAGGCTGCGCTGGCGTTTGTAATTTAGTGCCTGCCCATATAAGGCCGTCCGTCAGCGGCAATCCAATAGCAAACTGCCACGGGTAAATATTCACGGGTGAAGGACTGTGCTTATGGAGAGGAAGATGAGATGGTCAGGGTGGTGTTTGACACAAACTCAGCGAAACTGCGAGAGAAAGTTTTAAGTGCCAGGACTAAGGTAACATTAAATACAGCCATGGACATAGCACGAGATTTCACCAGCACAGCTGGGAACCTTCGATGCATGTACACCGAGTGGCTCACGTGAACTGGCGCAGTGCACAGATAAAAGGCAACAGTTCCAAAGAGCTGAACAAAACCGAATTACACAATTGAAAAGGCAGCAAAAATATGAAGCGTCTCATACATACAAGCATATTCATAAATCCAACTACTGTGGAAACAAAGCACACGTTGGAAAAAGTCAATGTCCCGCTAAAGGAAGACAGTGTAAAAACCCGTGCATGCAGTGTGTCAGGTCTCAGATAAAGAAGAAGACAAGCTGTTTATTGATGCAGTAAGAAACGAATCGATGAATGAAACCTGTTATCTTTACAGCGATTGACAAACACGGAATGTAACTTGAACACAACACATCCTACAAGTACGAACCTGATTGAAAGAAATAATGATAATCAAATCCTTGATGACAGCAACACTCAGTAACACTCACAAAACAAATACTGTATATTGACAGTCATGTTACGTTATTTTTAAAATGTTCCCTTTTCTTTTCTAGCTTTTTAACACACTACTCTCGCTGCGTCTGGGGTATATATATATATGTATATATATATATAACCCGATCTACATACTCGAATAATGGATACTTTATTCGCCATCAGTGATTGTTTTGGTAAAGCCATACTCAGTGTATTCATTAGATGAACGGTAAAAAAGTAAGGGCAAGGGAGGATGACTTATTGAGGCATGCAGGCTGTAGTCTTGCGTCAACTCTATCTGAATTGCGCGATCACATTTGAAAAATATATCTTTTCAAGTTCTATTTAGTCCATATGTGTCAAACTCAAGGGCAAGGGCCACATCCGCCCGGGCGTGTAATTATATCCGCCCGCGAGATCATTTTATATACTGTATTATTGTTATTAAAGCCGGGTATATGAAGTGCTGGTAACACAATAAACTACAGATCCCATAATGCAGCGCTTCAGCTGCCTTGCCGAACACTTACGCGTTAATCAAGTCTACCTTATGATGCTGCAAGTTATTGCGAAGCTAGCTCACACGATGCTGAAGAGAAAAGTTGATTCTGAAAATAGAGCCTTTAAAACCTATGGGAGGCTGAGTATATGTTTACTGAACCCGTGTGTCTCATTTGTGGAGCTAATGTGGCTGTAATTACAGAATTTAATCTAAGACGGCACTATAAAACAAAACATCAGGGTAACCTGAAAGACCTGAATGCAATGCAGAAGATACAGAAAGCAGAAGAATTAAATAAGAATCTGACACTTCAGCGGACGTTTTACCCGTGCAAATTCACAGTGATTTCAATTGAGGCTGCTTTTATGGGAGACACAACCACTTGCCCCACTTTCCCTATTACCAAGTAATGTTAAACCAAGTCGTCACTACGGTGTTCCCAAATCGCACTTTGCTGATAAACTGGCGCACTGAGTTTGCGGCGCTTTGGTGACTTTGAAGAACAAAAAGTCCGTCTACATGCGGCTCGAACCTTGTGCATGTTTGGTAGCACATATCTGTGTGAGAAGCTCTTCTCAGTGATAAAGACTAACAAAACAGCACACAGGAGTCGCCTCACTGATGAGCACCTGCAATCCATCCTGAGAATCTCCACAACACAGAACCTCACACCAAACAGAAACGAACCTGTTGCCAAAAAAAGATGCCAGGCGTCCAGCTCTAAAATGACATCTGAGCAAAGACAACTGAATGATTTGATTTGTTATTGCTGAAAGGAACACATTTTATTTATATTTCTAGGTTTTGTTATGCAGCATGTTCATATTTGAATTTGTATAATTTTGACAGGATATATTTTTATGGAGAGCAAAATCTTTTGGGATATTTAAAATCTAAGTTTATTTTTTATAAAATATAAAATTACATAAGAGTAAAGAAATTTGAATGTTTGTTCTTTTAATGTTTACTTTATTTCTAACTTGTATAATTTAGACAGGATATATTTTTATGGAGAGCAAAATATTATAAGTTGTTTAAGGTTTGAGTTGATTTATTCAGGAATAATATTCCTGTCTGTTTTACCATTCCTACCAAAGATATTTCTGTCGACTAAATAAAAATTCCTTCTATTTAAAATTTAAATAGAACTTGAACAAATACGATAGTTCATAATATCCACGCAGACTTGCACGTAAGAGCGGAGTCATCCGTTTTAACAAGCAGCGTATTGCACTGATCTGAAATAGCTGTGTGTGTATATATGTAGATATGTATGTATATGTATATATATGTTTATATATGTGTGTGTGTATGTATATATATATATATATGTATTTGTATATATATATGTTTGTGTGTGTGTGTAAATATATATATATATATATTTATATTTATATTTATATATATATATATGACAACAACACTCATCACTCACAACAGTGACAAAACAATAACATTGACAATCATGTTACGTTATTTTCAAAATGTTTCCTTTTCTTTTCATTGCTTCTTTAACACACTACTTCTCCTTGGCCTTGGTATTTTGCTAGTATATATATATATATATATATATACACACTCACACACACATATATACACACATATATATACACTTGGGTCACAGATTTGCACAGAGATACTGGATCGTGGAAAAAAGAAGGAATTTTATTCAAGCACTGCAAACAAACATTTAATACTTCAAACTTGCTCCTTAACAAAGATGGCTGTTTCGTCTTTCAATTAAAGGTTACATGAGTTTCTTCTTCTTCGAATGTAAACGCGTCAGGAGCAGAGGCAGTCTGAGAGAGAGAGAGAGAGAGAGAAAGCAAAAGAAATCAATACCAAATCTGACAGGCTGCTGCGGCTTTTAAGTCTGCGGAGTACCGCTACAGGCTTGTATCGCGTTATAGTGCAAGGTTAATGAGCAATGCGAGGGTAGTCTGTGTTTCGGGCCCTGTGGTTTTCTCAGGGCGTCCGTATCTTCTTGGGGTGCGATCAGCCCTCCAGCTCACACCCTCCCCCTCAGCTTTATTCACATTCGTGTGAATCAAGCGACTCTCTGTACCAAGTTCATGTTCATGTAGTCGTGATAATACGTCTGCGTTGACGTGTTCAGAACCTGGTCGATGCTTAACTGTGAAACTATAAGGTTGTAAACCCAGAAACCATCTCATTAGACGAGAGTTTGTATCTTTTTGTCGGTACAACCACTGGAGTGGAGCATGATCAGTTACCAAAGTGAAGTTTCGTCCCCACAAGTAATATCAAGTGCCTCCACAGCCCACCTGATTGCCAAGCATTCTTTCTCAATTGTAGAATAATTATGCTCTCTAGGTAATAATTTCCTACTTAAATATGTGATTGGATGTTCTCTCCATCAAAATCTGAGACAACACTGCCCACACCAAATGCAGCTTGTGTCTGTTTACAAGATAAAATCTTTTGTGAAATCCGGGTTTCTGAGAACCGGGTAAGAAGACAATGCTTTTTTTAAATCGCTGAAGGAACGTTCGCAATTTTCTGTCCATACGATAGGTCGGTTTTTCTTGCCTCTAGTAAGTTCTGTAAGGGAGCGGCTCTATGTGCAAAATTTGGGATGAATCTTCTGTAGTAACCAGCAAGCCCAGAAAGGCGCACTGTTTCTGTGTCCCAGGTCTCGGATAAGCAAGCATTTCTTCTATTTTCCTTAATTGTGGCCTAAGTAGACCCTTGCCCATTGAATAACCTAAGTAATGAGTTTCGGACATGCCCAGTTTACATTTTTTTGGGTTAGCAGTAAGGCCAGCCTGTTTTAAGCTTCCCAAGAACGGCTTGAAGCCGCTCTAAGTGTGTTTGCCAATCATTGCTGAAAATCACGACATCGTCAAGATATGCCCCAGCATATTCAGAGTGAGGATGCAGAATCTGGTCCATCATGCTGAAAAGTCAGAGGTGCCCGTGAAGACCAAATGGGAGTCTTGTAAATTCATAGAGTCCGTCAGGAGTCGCAAATGCCGTTTTCTCACAACTGCTAGCCTCTAAAGGCACTTGCCAATAGCCTTTCGTCAGATCTAGCGTGGAGATATAGCTCGCCTGACCCAGTTTTTCCAACAGTTCATCGACACGGGGCATGGGATAAGCATCAAATTTAGAGACCTTATTCAAGCGTCTGAAATCGATACAGAACCGAACCGAACCGTCTTGCTTTGGGACTAATACGACTGGGCTGCACCAGTCACTTCTACTTTCACGAATTACACCCAGTGCCAGCATCTTTTTTACCTCTTCGCAAGACAATATTCCGCTTCCGGTATCCGAAACGGCCGCATCTGTACGCGAACTTCAGGTTCAGTGGTAATTTTATGTTTTGTAATGTTAGTCTTGCCTGGTAAATCCGAAAAGACATCAGTGTTCCGTTCTATCAAAGATAACAGTTCTGTCTTTTGCGTGTCAGTAAGATCGTTACCAATGGTAACATCGGTCTGAGAAACAGCAGCCAAGGAAGTGTTAACCTCTTGTCGGTCGTGCCATTCCTTCAAGAGGTTAATGTGTAAAATCTGGAATGGTTTGCGCCGGCCCGGTATTCTAACCTTGTAATTTACCGGACTCACACGCTCCTCAATAATGGCGGGCCCTGCCATTTAGCTAAGAATTTGTGTGGATCCGAGGGAACCAGTACCAAAACACAATCGCCAGGTTTGAACTCACGGAGCTTGCTGCGCCTATCGTAAAGACGCTTCTGAGTTTCCTGTTCTCGTTGTTGGTGTTCCACAGCAATAGAGGAAAGCATAGAAATCCTGTCTTGCAACGAAATTAGTCGATCTGCAAAGCTTGGACCTTAGCTGCTCTCTCGCTTCCTATCCATTCCTCACGCATACACATCCAGGATGCCTCGCGCCGCCTGCCAATAACAACTCGAAGGGACTCAAGCCAGTGGACGCCTGTGGTGATTCTCGCACCGCGTACAAAACAAAAGGTAGGACAGTATTCCATGTTGTGGGATCATTATGAGCAACTCACCTGATCATCTGTTTCAATGTTTTGTTAAATCGCTCGGTTAAACCATTCGTTTGAGGATGGTAAACAGTAGTACTCAATTTCTTAATAGCAAAGCTGTCACACAATTGTTTCATCACGCGAGAAGTGAAAGGTGTGCCTTGATCAGTTAAGATTTCTCTAGGGATACCAATATGAGTAAAAGTTTCACATAGTGCTTTGGCTACAGCCGAAGAGTTGGCCTTTTTCAGCGCAATCATTTCTGGATATCGTGTCGCATAATCAACCAACACCAGCAAATATTGGTACCCATCCTTAGTCTTAGGTAATGGTCCCACAATATCTAATCCCACACGCTGAAAGGGAACTTCCAATATGGGCATAGGACAAAGGGGAGCCTGAGGAGGTTTATAAGCAGAGACGATCTGACAGTCAGGACATGAATTACAGAACCATTCAACATCTTTTCCCATATTTAGCCAATAAAATCGTTTTGATAACCGGTCTCTAGTTTTGTCGGCACCGAGGTGCCCCCCCAAGATGTGTGAATGTGCCAGATGCAAAACAGTTTCTCTATGTGCTTCAGGTACCACCAGTTGTTCAATAAATTCCCCCTCCAAATGATCTGAGATCACCCTGAAAAGGCACCCGTCCTTTCTATAAAGTGTGGGGTTTTCACACCCCGAACTATGCTCTTGGTAATAAGAGTCATTAGCAGGGTGAGCCTGTTTAAATGCATATTCTAATGAGCTATCAGTATGCTGCAAACGCACAAAATCTGATTGTTCGTTAACACTCGGTTTGTGTTCGGAGGCGTTTGCAATCTGGGAAGATGTAGAAGGAGCAGCCCATTCTGGAAGATTGTCGGGGGTGACCTCCTCCGTCTCGCTGGAGAGATCGGGTTCAATTTCTAAGTCGGGATTTAAATTTTCACCGGCCGCTACCAGTTCTTCGTCTTGGTTTTCTTCTTCTCCCCCCCCACTAAGTTGCATATTGGACTGATCTACTGGTCCCTGACATTTATTAATCAGTTTAGGAAAAAGGGCATTTCTCCGTCCTATGAGTAATGGCCATGGGCAGGAATCTGACACTGCAGTCCAGACTTTAAAACGACGACCCCTGTAAGTTAAAGGAAGAAGTAATGTTTGATAAACTTTAACATCACCATGTGCACATCTTATTTTTACAGTCTCACAGTCTCTAAGGAATCTTTCTTCAAGACAGTCTCGTCTCACAATACAAAGTTCACTCCCCGAATCTAACAATGCTGAGATTTCTCTGCCCCCCCCAATTTAACTGGAACAAATAATCCATCCTTTCCTTCCGGCGAACATGTAATATTCGAACAACAAACCTCGCCAGTCCAACTTCCATCGACTGAGCTGGAGATAGATGACATTCTCTTGCCAAATGACCGAGTTGATTACACCGAAACATCGACGGTCGGCGCCGCTAAAATATCCTCTGACGCCTCGTACAGCTGGTGCAGCTTCACCAGAAACTGGCATCTCTGTTATGACCGGGTTCCCGGGGCCTACCTGACCCCATTTGATTTTCCTTTCCACCAGGTTGTCGATGTTGCTGTCGCCGATCAAAGTAACGAGGATGTCTAGAGCGCCATTCCCTGTTTGCGAAGAATTGGCAAATCCACCATCACCGCTTTTCCTCCAAGTTGCTTGTGAACCTTCCAGTCGCCTTGACATAATCGTTAACCACTCAATATCATGACGTAGAAATTCATCTCAAATAACTGTTGGTATACCGCTCAACAGTATATTCATTACCACTTTGTCTACGACTCGCTCCATCTCACTTCCTCAAACCAGCAGTTCACTTTATGTATCAAATCTTGAATTTGCACGGATCGGGCCATCCATATTCAGCTTCCAGCTGTTTAATTCGAACCCTTTTGCCAAAAAAGTCTTAGTTTTACGTAAAACCACTTGGTCTTTCAGGAACTCATAATCGCCAAGCTTGTCTCTGGGCACATTACGTAAAGAGTAAAGAGCATCTCCAGATAAAAAGGGCGGATTATAACGCCCACTGTCGCCTGTCCCATCCCAGCATGGTTGCGACTTGTTCAAAGGCTATCAAGAACATCTCCGGGTCATCGTTAGGGCCCATTTTCGTAGTATATTCTTCGCATTTTCAGGTAGAGGTGGTAAAGGGATGTACGGTTGACGGTTAACAATTGGAACATTCGGATCACGAATATGTCGTTGATTTCCCACAACAGGAATCGTGAGGGATGTCATCTTCCTAATCAGCTGGGAGTGGAATACTTTGAGCCAATTGGTATAAATAATCTTCAGCATCCATCTGTGCAACCACTCCTGGTACCACTTGTCACACTTGGGTCACAGATTTGCACAGAGATACTCGGGATCGTGGAAAAAAAGAAGGAATTTTATTCAAGCACTGCAAACAAACATTTGACACTTCAAACTTGCTCCTTGACAAAGATGGCTGTTTCGTCTTTCAATTAAAGGTTACATGAGTTTCTTCTTCTTCGAATGTAAACGCGTCAGGAGCAGAGGCAGTCTGAGAGAGAGAGAGAAAGCAAAAGAAATCAATACCAAAACTGACAGGTGCTGCGCACGGCTTTTTAAGTCGGCGGAGTACCGCGAGGCTTGTATCGCTTATAGTGCAAGGTTAATGAGCAATGCGAGGGTAGTCTGTGTTTCGGGCTCTGTGGTTTTCCCAGGGGCGTCCGTATCTTCTTGGGGTGCGATCAGCCCTCCAGCTCACAATATATATATATATATATATATATCTATTTATATGTATATATGTGTGTGTGTGTGTGTGTGTGTATATATATATATATATATATATATATATATATATATATATATATACACTAGCAAAATACCAAGCTTCAAGAGTGGAGAAGTAGTGTGTTAAAGAAGTAATGAAAAGAAGAGGAAACATTTTGAAAATAACGTAACATGATTATCAATGTAATTGTTTTGTCACTGTTGTGAGTAATGAGTGTTGCTGTCATATATATATATATATATACAGTACAGGCCAAAAGTTTGGACACACCTCCTCATTCAATGTGTTTTATTTCAGGTGTCTACCTGTTGAAGCTCATCGAGAGAATGCCAAGAGTGTGCAAAGCAGTAATCAGAGCAAAGGGTGGCTATTTTGAAGAAACTAGAATATAAAACATGTTTTCAGTTATTTCACCTTTTTTAAGTACATAACTCCACATGTTTTCATTCATAGTTTTAATGCCTTCAGGAGAATCTACCAATGTAAATGGTCATGAAAATAAAGAAAACACATTGAATGAGGAGGTGTGTCCAAACTTTTGGCCTGTACTGTGTATGTGTATGTATATATATATATATATATTGTGACGGACAGCCGGCTCTATGCCCGGCCGGACGCTCTGCTGCATACGCCCCGGGGAGCCATCATGGACATGGCAGTACCTACCCCGGGCGCTTGGGGCAGTCTCCTCCGTGGATCCCTCCTCAATTTCCCCCGTGGCTCCATGGGATATGGAGTCCACCACAGCAGCCCGTTGGGAGATGGGGTGGCCGCTAGGGGTGCTGCAGAGAACCAGCCACCACACTGGACGGTTTATCAGCCCCACCCGGAGGTGCAATTAAGACCAGTTAGTCAGGCACCTGGAACACTTCCAGGTGGGGTATAAAAGGGCCTGCCTCCCAGCAATCAAGGCCAGAATCGGAGGAAGAGGACGAGGTTGCCTGCTCAGCACAGCACACCGGCGCGACCGCGGCAGGGGCCGCAAGCCGGCACGCGCAGCACAGCGCGAGGACGGCGGAAAGCGCGACTCACACGGCAGGAACCCAAGCCGGCGCGCCGCACAGCGCAAGACACCAACTGAGGTCGCCAAAGAGCGCTGTAGGCACCGCAGCAATGGGGAAGAAGAAAGCCGGGCAGACACAGAGGCCAAGTGGCAGGCGCCACCACGCTAGTCCGCCGCACGGGTTGCAGCCGGAGGTAGGTAAAGGGCCGCTGGGTGTCTTATTCCACATGTGGGACATCCTACCTTCCGGACGCCGAAAGTGGCGAAGCACCTGATGCGGCAGGTGGACATGTGTCCTGGCGTGCTGGACCTGCCAGCTCGGGAGAGAGCGAGGCAGAGCAGCGCCTCCTTTCGCCTGATCCAGCGGCTGGAGGAGGAGAGCCCGGACGAGCGCCCCAGTGTGGTGTCTGTCCCAGGGGGACGGGGACGGTGTTAATCACCCGCCGAGGAGGATCGGCAGGCGGGATGACGGACGCCTTCCCTCTCTCCAGACTACCCGGGGGCCCGTGGGGATCCACAGGGTCTTGTTGGCACGCCACTATTAATATTTCCTGGGCTGTAGGGAGGTGAAATCTGTTGTCCTTGCCCTACAGTCCCTTTGCAAGTTTTTCAGGTCCAGCTGGGACGGGCTGGAGAAGAAGCTCGGTATCCCGCAAGGCCCTGTCTGAATGGCTTCGTGATGGCGGGTGGCCAGCCTCCCACCAGCAGGACAGAGCGGTGCAGGTAAGTGAAGCCGGCACCGCAGAGAAAAGGGGCAGGACGCAACGGCAGCGGAGTCAGGCAGACCCGCCAACCCCACGAGGCTGCTGTGATGACTGACAGCAAGGCGGACGAGCGGGGGGAGGCAGCAGGTGGAAACCGCTGCCAAACAACCCCGCCCGACCGCAGCCGGTCTTGCGGCAGTCCAAAGGGACGCGAGGCGGTGCGGGATCCCTCCTTTCTCATAGGGGACTCAGACCGCCAGTGCGCCCCAAAGGAAAAGGGGGAACCGAAGAGGAAACCGGAAACCCCGCATATATTGCAGTGTATGCCTGATGGCTTGGGACCGGGAGGGCTGCACTGCAGAGGGGCGGAACGTCACAAGCCCTCCTCGGAGGGGACGCAGGCGGCGCTCCCTGCCTGCTTCCGCATGTACCGGGCCGTACTGGAGGGGTCGGCTGTGTTATAACTGTGGCCGCTGTGGCCATGTCTGGCGGTGTTGTCCCGAGGGTGCTGCAGAGAACCAGCCACCACACTGGACAGTTTATCAGCCCCACCTGGAACACTTCCGGTGGGGTATAAAGGGCCTGCCTCCCAGCAATCAAGGCCAGAATCGGAAGGAAGAGGACAAGGTTGCCTGGGAGGAACGGTGGAGTAGGAAAGTGTTGGTTTGGTGTGGGTTTTGTGCTTGGGACTGTGTTGGGCCGGTGGGACACGGCTGAAGAGCAAAAATAAAAAACATTGAGTGTGAACACGTGCCTCTGCGTGGTCTGTGCCGGGTCGGGCGCTATAAAGAGCCTTTTCACAATCAATATATATATATATATATATATATATATATATATATATATATATATATATATATATATATATATATATATATATATATATATATATATATATAAACTGCTCAAAAAATTAAAGGAACACTTTGAAAACACATCAGATCTCAATGGGAAAAGAAATCCTCCTGGATATCTATACTGATATAGACTGGGTAATGTGTTAGGAATGAAAGGATGCCACATCGCTCACATGGAAATGAAAATGATGAACCTACAGAGCCCTGAATTCAAAGACGCCCAAAAATCAGAGTGAAAAATTATGTGGCAGGCTAGTCCATTTTGCCAAAATTTAATTGCAGCAACTCAAAATTGTATGCAGCACTTTGTATGGCCCCTGTGTTCTTGTATACATGCCTGACAACATCGGTGCATGCTTCTAATGAGGTGACAGATGGTGTTGTGGGGGATCTCCTCCCAGATCTGGACCAGGGCATCACTGAGCTCCTGGACAGTCTGAGGTGCAACCTGGTGGCATTGGATGGACCAAAACATAATGTCCCAGAGGTGTTCTATTGGATTTAGGTCAGGAAAGTGTGGTGGCCAGTCAATGGTATCAATTCCTTCATCCTCCAGGAACTGCCTGCATACTCACCACATGAGGCCAGGAATTGTCGTGCACCAGGAGCCACTGTACCAGCATAGCGTCTGACAATGGGTCCAAGGATTTCATCCTGTTACCTAATGGCAGCCAAGGTGCCTTTGTCAAGCCTGTAGCGGTCTGTGTGACCCTCCATGGATATGTCTCCCCAGACAATCATTAACCCACCACCAAACTGCTCATGCTGAATGATGTTACAGGCAGCATAATGTTCTCTATGGCTTTTCCCGACCCCTTTCACTTCTGTCACGTGCTCAGGTTGAACCTGCTCTCATCTGTAAAAGCACAGGGCACCAGTGGTGCATCTGCCAATTCTGGTATTCTATGGCGAATGCCAATCGAGCTGCATGCTGCTGGACAGTGAGCTCAGGGCCCATTAGAGGACATGGGGCCCTTGTGTCACCCTCATGAAGTCTTTCTGGTTGTTTGGTCAGAGACATTCACACCAGTGGCCTGCTGGAGGTCATTTTGTAGGGCTCTGGCAGTGCTCATCCTGTTCCTCCTGCCCAAAGGAGCAGATACTGGTCCTGCTGATGGGTTATGGACCTTCTATGGCCCTCTCCAGCTCTCCTAGAGTAACTGCTTGTCTCCTAGAATCTCCTCCACGCCCTTGAGACTGTGCAGGAGACACAGCAAACCTTCTGGCAATGACACGTATTGATGTGCCATCCTGGAGAAGTTGGACTACCTGTGCAACCTCTGTAGGGTCCAGGTATCGCCTCATGCTACCAGTAGTGACACTGACTGTAGCCAAATGCAAAACTAGTGAAGAAACAGTCAGAAAAGATGAGGAGGGAAAATGTCAGTGGCCTCCACCTGTTAAACCATTCCTGTTTTGGGGGTCATCTCATTGTTGCCCCTCTAGTGCATCTGTTGTTAATTTCATTAACACCACAGCAGCTGAAACTGATTAACAACCCCTCTGCTACTTAACTGACCAGATTAATATCCCATAAGTTTCATTGACTTTATGCTATACTCTGATTAAAAAGTGTTCCTTTAATTCTTTTGAGCAGTGCCTATATATATATATATATATATACACACACAAATACATATTGTCAGGGATGCCAGAGTGACAGGAGGAATGTCAGGCTGAATGCCGGTTCCTCCGTTATGTTGGGACGCCGTGCTGGGTGCACGTGTCCGGTGCTGGCCACCTCTGCGGGGCAGAGGGAATCCCTGAGGCCGGTGGAGAGTGCCGGGCGGTTCCACCACCAGGAGGGACATGGAACCCGCAGAGAGGGTGCCAAACAGGCAAGTGCCGGGTGCCAAATGGAGGAGGGAAGGCTGCCAGTGCGTGGCACAGGAAGGGTGCCCAGGCAGCGGTTCTGCCCCTGTGTTTTTCTATTGCTGGACGGACCCCGGACGAGCAGTAGGACCCCTTCGCTGGGAACCTGCCCCTCAGATATCGGACTGCCTGTTAAGGGATCTCTCTGCTGGTGTGCGGGTGCCACCACGGCTGGAGGAGGCTGCAAGGGAGTGTGTGGCTCAGAACAAAGGGGCGCTGGAGGCTTCGGAGGGGTGCGAACGAGGGGCCCCGGGTGCCTGTAAAGGGGAGTGCAGGGCACCAAGGGCTGGTGTTCAGACCGTGTCTCGCCCTATTCTTGTTTGGAGAGCAGGACCGGACCCCGCTGTCATGGAGTAGGACCCGCTTCAGGGTGTGCTGCCCTCGCGGACGGTCGCTCTTCCTGAGTGGTCTTCGCTGGCTGTGGGGCACTGTCAGGGGATGCCAGGGGCAACAACCCAGCCAGGACGCAGTGAGGGACCGGATGTGAGTCTGTGCCCACCCTGGATCACGGGGGCCGCCTTCCTGGTTGCTCTGGGGCCACGGGTTGAGGGCATGGAAGCCCCACCCTGTAGGGGCCCATGGTCACCACCAGGTGGCCCCCAATGCCTTGGGGACCTGTTACCTCAGCACTTCTGCCACACCAGGAAGTGCTGGGGAAGAATTAAGAGGATACCCGAGAGCTGCCGTGAGAACAGCCGGCACTTCCGCCACGCTGGGGCGTGGCCAAGAAGGGAATGCCGGGAACCACCTGGAGTTCATCCGGGAGAATATAAAGGGGCCGCCTCCTTCATTCGTGGCTAGAGTTGGGTGGAAGAAGGACAAGGCACGAGAGGTGTGGAGGCGTCCAAGAGAAGTCATTTGTGGCCAGGACTGTGTTTGGGGTTTGTGCACTTATTTGAACTGGGTCTGAGTGACCATTTATTCTTGTAAATATTGTAAATAAAACGTGTGGTGGTGAAGAACAACATGTCCACCTGTCTGTGTCCGGTTGACTCCACAATATATATATACTGTATACACACACACATATATAAACATATATATATATACATATACATACATATCTACTGTGAAGGATGGCCGCCAATTATCCCGCCAATACCCCCAAGCCGCCAGGTGGAGCCCTCCTTGCAGCATGGAGGTCTCCAGAAGACCAGCAGGGCATCATGGACAATGGAGTTTTATGCAAAGCCCTGCTGGATGCCGTGGGGGCCACAGGAGGGAGCTGCAGGAGGACCGAGGGCTTCTTCGTGCCCTGTGACCTGGAGGTTCGCCATAGGGAGAGCGACGGACTTCCGGGTTGAAGAAAAGGACTATTTACCCTGACCCGAAGGAATAAGGACTTGTGGACTGTTGGGCAGAAACACCTCCGGGTCAGGGAGTATAAAGGACTATGGGAACTCCCAGACAATGAGCTGAGCTGGGTGGAAGGGTGGCAACGCTGCTGGGAGCTGGAGGATTGGTTATTTGTTATTATTGTGATTTATATGAGTACTAGTAAAATACCAAGGCCAG
Source organism: Polypterus senegalus (assembly GCF_016835505.1). Lineage (NCBI taxonomy): Eukaryota > Metazoa > Chordata > Cladistia > Polypteriformes > Polypteridae > Polypterus > Polypterus senegalus. The sequence continues at coordinate 68,890,438 of NC_053164.1, read as the reverse complement.
AGCGAGAAGTAGTGTGTTAAAGAAGCAATGAAAAAGAAAAGAAAACATTTTGAAAATAACGTAACATGATTGTCAATGTTATTGTTTTGTCACTGTTGTGAGTGATGAGTGTTGTTGTCATATATATATATATATATAAATATAAATATAAATATATATATATATTTACACACACACACAAACATATATATATACATATCTATACATATACACATACATATACATACACACATACATACACACACATATATACACACAAATACATATATATATACATACACACACACATATATAAACATATATATACATATACATACATATCTACATATATACACACACAGCTATTTCGTATCAGTGCAATACGCTGCTTGTTAAAACGGATGACTCCCGCTCTTACGTGCAAGTCTGCGTGGATATTATGAACTATCGATTTGTTCAAGTTCTATTTAAATTTTAAATAGAAGGAATTTTTATTTAGTCGACAGAAATATCTTTGGTAGGAATGGTAAAACAGACAGGAATATTATTCCTGAATAAATCAACTCAAACCTTAAAGAACTTATAATATTTTGCTCTCCATAAAAATATATCCTGTCTAAATTATACAAGTTAGAAATAAAGTAAACATTAAAAGAACAAACATTCAAATTTCTTTACTGTTATGTAATTTTATATTTTATAAAAAATAAACTTAGATTTTAAATATCCCAAAAGATTTTGCTCTCCATAAAAATATATCCTGTCAAAATGATACAAATTCAAATATGAACATGCTGCATAACAAAACCTAGAAATATAAATAAAATGTGTTCCTTTCAGCAATAACAAATCAAATCATTCAGTTGTCTTTGCTCATATGTCATTTTAGAGCTGGACGCCTGGCATCTTTTTTTGGCCACAGGTTCGTTTCTGTTTGCTGTGAGGTTCTGTGTTGTGGAGATTCTCAGGATGGATTGCAGGTGCTCATCAGTGAGGCTACTCCTGTGTGCTGTTTTGTTAGTCTTTATCACTGAGAAGAGCTTCTCACACAGATATGTGCTACCAAACATGCACAAGGTTCGAGCCGCATGTAGACGGACTTTTTGTTCTTCAAAGTCACCAAAGCGCCGTGCAAACTCAGTGCGCCAGTTTATCAGCAAAGTGCGTATTTGGGAACACCGTAGTGACGACTTGGTTTAACATTACTTGGTAATAGGGAAAGTGGGGCAAGTGGTTGTGTCTCCCATAAAAGCAGCCTCAATTGAAATCACTGTGAATTTGCACGGGTAAAACGTCCGCTGAAGTGTCAGATTCTTATTTAATTCTTCTGCTTTCTGTATCTTCTGCATTGCATTCAGGTCTTTCAGGTTACCCTGATGTTTTGTTTTATAGTGCCGTCTTAGATTAAATTCTGTAATTACAGCCACATTAGCTCCACAAATGAGACACACGGGTTCAGTAAACATATACTCAGCCTCCCATCGTTTTTAAAGGCTCTATTTTCAGAATCAACTTTTCTCTTCAGCATCGTGTGAGCTAGCTTCGCAATAACTTGCAGCATCTTAAGGTAGACTTGATTAACGCGTAACTGTTCGGCAAGGCAGCTGAAGCGCTGCATTATGGGATCTGTAGTTTATTGTGTTACCAGCGCTTCATATACCCGGCTTTAATAACAATAATACAGTATATAAAATGATCTCGGGCCGGATATAATTACACGCCGGGCGGATGTGGCCCGCGCCCTTGAGTTTGACACATATGGACTAAATAGAACTTGAAAAGATATATTTTTCAAATGTGATCGCGCAATTCAGATAGAGTTGACGCCAAGACTACAGCCTGCATGCCTCAATAAGTCATCCTCCCTTGCCCTTACTTTTTTACCGTTCATCTAATGAATACACTGAGTATGGCTTTACCAAAACAATCACTGATGGCGAATAAAGTATCCATTATTCGAGTATGTAGATCGGGTTATATATATATATACATATATATATACCTGCGTATCGCAGCGGAGAAGTAGTGTGTTAAAAAGCTTGAAAAGAAAAGGGAACATTTTAAAAATAACGTAACATGACTGTCAATATACAGTATTTGTTTTGTGAGTGTTACTGAGTGTTGCTGTCATCAAGGATTTGATTATCATTATTTCTTTCAATCAGGTTCGTATTTGTAGGATGTGTTGTGTTCAAGTTACATTCCGTGTTTGTCAATCGTTGTAAAGATAACAGGTTTCATTCATCGATTCGTTTCTTACTGCATCAATAAACAGCTTGTCTTCTTCTTTATCTGAGACCTGACACACTGCATGCACGGGTTTTTTACACTGTCTTCCTTTAGCGGACATTGACTTTTCCAACGTGTGCTTTGTTTCCGCAGTAGTTGGATTTATGAATATGCTTGTATGTATGAGACGCTTCATATTTTTTGCTGCCTTTTCAATTGTGTAATTCGGTTTTTGTTCAGTGCTCTTTGGAACTGTTGCCTTTTATCTGTGCACTGCGCCAGTTCACGTGAGCCGCTCGGTGTACATGCATCGAAGGTTCCCAGCTGTGCTGGTGAAATCTCGTGCTATGTCCATGGCTGTATTTAATGTTACCTTAGTCCTGGCACTTAAAACTTTCTCTCGCAGTTTCGCTGAGTTTGTGTCAAACACCACCCTGACCATCTCATCTTCCTCTCCATAAGCACAGTCCTTCACCCGTGAATATTTACCCGTGGCAGTTTGCTATTGGATTGCCGCTGACGGACGGCCTTATATGGGCAGGCACTAAATTACAAACGCCAGCGCAGCCTGTCTATGAACTTAATTTAAAGTGTAGGTTTACATCGTGCTTTGTTTCCGAAGTAGCAGAACTCATGAATATGGTTGTATATGTCACTCGCCGCTTCTTATTGTTTCGCTGCCTTCTCAATTATATAATGCATGTTTTCTTCAGCGCTTTTGAGGTCTTCCTGGTTTTCTATGTACTGTGTGATTACGTGAGAGGCGTGATGATGTCACACGAAACTCCTCCCCGGCGTTGAAGCTCATCTCCATTACAGTAAATGGAGAAAACTGCTTCCATTTATGACCATTACGCGTAGAATTTCGATATAAAACCTGCCCAACTTTTGTAAGGAAGCTGTAAGGAATGAACCTGCCAAATTTCAGCCTTCCACCCACACGGGAAGTTGGAGAATTAGTGATGAGTGAGTGAGTGAGTGAGTGAGTGAGTGAGTGAGTGAGGGCTTTGCCTTTTATTAGTATAGATTGTGGTGGAGAGTGTGCTTTGTGCACTGTGGAAGAAAATAAGGTCAACATTTGGACTTTTACCTGGTGTCTGGAGTCGTGGACAGGGGTTCAAGGGAGCGAGAGCTCATATCGCTCACACTACATATATACATATATACATATATACACGCACACACACACACATATATATATATATATATATATATATATATATATATATATATATATATATATACTCTTTGGGGTGCAAGTAACTGTTGCTGGGGTGCCAGAATCCATCAAGGAAGAAAAATGAAAACATTATTTGTACAAAATCTTTATTTATCCATTCCTAAATAATTAAATGGGCAGGCTATTTCAGTATCAGTTCAATACGCTGCTTGTTAAAACGGGTGACTTACGTGCAAGTCTGCGTGGATATTATGAACTATTGTATCTGTTCAAGTTCTATTTAAATTTTAAATAGAAGGATTTTTATTTAGTCAACAGAAATATCTTTGGTAGGAATGTAAGTTAAATGTAGGCATCATTGCATAAATTTTTCTTCACCATAGAAATGTAAAGAGTAAATTCGCCTTACATTCCAACCAAAGATATTTGTGTCGACTAAACAGAACTTGAAAAGATATATTTTTTCGAATGTGATCGCGCAATTCAGATCGAGTTGACGCGCAGTACATTGAGCCCGCGTGCTATTGTGGTTTCGCCTGCGTGCGTCAATAAGTCACCCTCCCTCGCTCTTACTTTTTACCGCTCATCTAATGAATACACTGAGTATGGCTTTACCAAAACAATCATTGATGGCAAATGAAGTATCCATTATTCATAAAGCTTCAATTGGTGATCTGTCTTTCTGCATTAACCGCATATTTTTCATACGTCTCAAACCAAGGGGATGCGAGGATAAAATGAATCAGGAAGCGCATACATACTCAGTGCACCCCCTCTCGAATCGAACCTCGACGTTGGCGCTAGAGGCTAAGCCTCTACCATCGCGCCATGGTGTGTGGTTTGTCTATTTGAGAGTATGTAGATCAGGATCTGGTTGCAATCGAGGGAAAGATGAATGCGGCCAAGTACAGGGATATCCTGGACAAAAACCTTCTCCAGAGTGCTAAGGACCTCTGACTGGGCCGAAGGTTTACCTTCCAACAAGACAATGACCCTAAGCACACAGCTAAAATAACGAAGGAGTGGCTTCACAACAACTCTGTGACTGTTCTTGAATGGCCCAGCCAGAGCCCTGACTTAAACCCAATTGAGCATCTCTGGAGAGACCTAAAAATGGCTGTCCACCAACGTTTATCATCCAACCTGACAGAACTGGAGAGGATCTGCAAGGAGGAATGGCAGAGGATCCCCAAATCCAGGTGTGAAAAACTTGTTGCATCTTTCCCAAGAAGACTCATGGCTGTATTAGCTCAAAAGGGTGCTTCTACTAAATACTGAGCAAAGGGTCTGAATACTTAGGACCATGTGATATTTCAGTTTTTCTTTTTTAATAAATCTGCAACAATTTCAAAAATTCTTTTTTTTGTCTGTCAATATGGGGTGCTGTGTGTACATTAATGAGGGAAAAAATTAATTTAAATGATTTTAGCAAATGGCTGCAATATAACAAAGAGTGAAAAATTGAAGGGGGTCTGAATACTTTCCATACCCACTGTATATATACATATATACTGTATATATATATATACCAAGCTTCGCAGCAGAGAAGTAGAGTGTTAAAGAAGTTATGAAAAGAAAAGGGAGCATTTTAAAAATAACGTAACATGATTGTCAATATACAGTAATTGTTTTGTGAGTGTTACTGAGTGTTGCTGTCATCAAGGATTTGATTATCATCATTTCTTTCAATCAGGTTCGTATTTGTAGGATGTGTTGTGTTCAAGTTACATTCCGTGTTTGTCAATCGTTGTAAAGATGACAGGTTTCATTCATCGATTCGTTTCTTACTGCATCAATAAACAGCTCGTCTTCCTCTTTATCTGAGACGTGACACACTGCATGCATGGGTTTTTTACACTGTCTTCCTTTAGCTGGACATTGACTTTTCCACCGTGTGCTTTGTTTCCACAGAAGCTGCACTTATGAATATGCTTGTATGTATCACACGCTTCATATTTTTGCTGCCTTCTCAATTGTGTAATTCGGTTTTGTTCAGCACTCTTTGGAACTGTTGCTTTTGTCTGTGCACTACGTCATTTCATTTGAGCCACTTGGTGTACATGCATCGAAGGTTCCCAGCTGTGCTGGTGCCATCTCGCGCGATGTCCACGGTTGTATTTAATGTTAGCTAAGACCCAGCACTTAAATGTTTTTCTCACAGTTTCGCGGGTTTGTGCCAAACACCACCCTGACCATCTCATCTTCCTCTGCATAAGCACAGTCCTTCACCCGTGAATATTTAGCGGCAGTGTTTCTATTGAATTGCCGCTCACGGACGGCCTTATATGGGCAGGCACTAAATTACGTGGGAGGCAGAAGTCTATTATAGTATATGGATGAAAAAATACCTTCCAGTTATGACCATTAGGCGTAGAATTTCGAAATTAAACCTGCCCAACTTTTGTAAGTAAGCTGTAAGGAATGAGCCTGCCAAATTTCAGCTATCTCCCTACACAGGAAGTTGGAGAATTAGTGATGAGTGAGTGAGTGAGTGAGTCAGTCAGTCAGTGAGGGCTTTGCCTTTTATTAGTATAGATATTAAGACACAGTAATTAAAGAATAAAAACACAGCACATATTTAACTTTAATCACCTTTTGAAACTCTCTCCAATAATCATATAATTATAAATAATAACATTTTATATTAGGACATTGGATATCTCTGGGTCCATGGTTCTTGAGGCTGATCCTCCAATTAGCTGTGAACCACTCAGTCTCACTAAGATTGCACAGGTGGTTAACCAGCTGAGGGGAGGAAAGGCTGCAGGGATCTGTGGTATCCGGGGTGAACTTCTTCAGGCAGGTGGTAAGGCTGTCCTCCTGGCATTGAAAGCAATCTGGATAAAAACCAAGTTCCAGATCTTTAATGACTTCTTGGGCACAGCCATCAGCAGTGTATTTGTTTGCGAGAGAGTGTTGACCTTATTGAGAGGTTTACTTACCTTGGCAGTGACATTCATGTCTCTGGTGACTCTTCCTGTGAAGTCAGTAGACGGATTGGGAGAGAATGGGGGTAATGAGGTCACTGGAAAGGGGTGTGCGGTGCTCCTGATATCTATGCAAAGGATGAAGGTCCAAGTCTTTAGAGTCCTGGTGCTTCCTGTCTTGCTATATGGTTGCGATACATGGAGGCTATCCAGTGACCTAAGACGAAGACTGGACTCCTTTGGTTCTGTGTCTCTGGAAAAGCCTTGGGTACCGTTGGTTTGACTTTGTGTCGAATGAATGGTTGCTCTTTGAGTCCCAAATGAGGCACATTACCTGCATTGTGAGGAGCGTCAGTTACGCCACTACGGCCATGTGGTGCATTTCCCCGAGGGTAATCTGGCTCATAAGTTCCTCATTGTGGTGATCCGGTGGCTGGACCAAGCTAAGGGGTCACCCACGTAATACCTGGCTGTGGCAGATAGAGGGTCATTTCGGAGGGTGGGACTGGACCACGTGTCTGCCTGGGGGTTGCAAACCAGGATCCTGAGTTGTTTTGCCTTGTAGTGGGTGTGGCAATGCACTGTACCAGTGCATGCTCCCCAACTTGACTTGACTATAGTTATGAGGTTGCCTAATTTAAATTAAATGTTTTGCCAATTAATAACAAAAACATACTATAGTACTGGCCAAATCCAATAAACTGTTTTTATTGTGTAAACCATCAGTGCTAAGTAACCTATGATAATATTTAAGCAAGTGTGCCAGGTTTACCGGAGAATTAAATTAGTGTACCAAGACTGGACTGGGTAGAGTTCACATTCAATCAGTATGTGAAATATGAATTCCTTTCGTAAGTTGTGTGAATAAGAAGCTGGCTGTGAACTACTAAGCAGCGTAAAGTAGTCAGTTAACTACAGTAATGTCATTTCCTTTTACTAGACATTAGTGCAGTGCTTTGGGGATCCAAGACCTGAGCTTGAATGTATAGTCTGCTTATACTAACTGTCACTATCGATTTCAGTGGAATTTAAATGTGTGAGTAAAATATTAATCTGCTAAGCAATATGTCCTGTTCCAGAAAATGTACAGTTGTAAACAATGGTATTTGATGCTCATCTGAATGCACATGCAATAGTACCTGGTGCGCAGGCTATGATAAGTGGTTGGGGATGAGATATATAAATGATAGTAAGTGGTAAGCATAGATAGTTAAGTTGTACACACCAAATTGTTTCCCAGAAAAAAATGACACCATGCCCCTTCAGGTGCTCTGTATGTGTGTGAAAATTGATAACTGTAAAAGTAAAGTATGTACCTAATCCATCTTACACTCCTTTAATAAATAAAAGTTCACCAGTCTGCTTTTTATATCACCGTGCTGTAAGAGATGAAATTGATGTCAAATTGAACCATGGTGTCGGTAAATGTCAGAATTAGGTAGTCCTGAAGATTACTTTTTATTTTTTCTAACTTTATCCCATACATATGTGAAAACATCTCATACGTACATTATAATATCCCATCCCAAGTACAAAATAAGGGTTATCCCATAATTTTTTTCACTGTGTGGTTAGACCTTCCATACTTTAGTGACATTTGCTCCTAGTGACATCTTGGGGCATGGCAATTCCTAATGTCATCAGGGACTGTTGATTCCTAATGATGTCTTGGGGTTTGTGAGTGGTCTGAGCCCTGGGAGACTGCACATGCTTTTAAGCCCTGCCTGCACATTATCCCTACTACCAGTATGCTCGTGAGACTGCAACACATTGCCCTCTGGTGGTCTGGTGGCACTTCAAACCCTGCATTAGGGCTTATATTATGACCTACAGGGTCTCAACTGACCTCCTTTGGTAATGGTAGTGTCCTCTGCTGGTCCAGAAGGGTACCATTACCCAGATTAACCTTAAAGAAAACACAAAGAATATTAACAATAAGGCATTTGATAAATCAGTACAGTGTACCAAAAAGTACTACATGGACCACCTAATATTGAGAAGGACTGATACTTGTATGCAAAGTTAATAAAGATTTTATTCTAACATATATCAAACTTTAAATAAATATTGTTACTGCATATTTACAGGCATATTTACCTTAGGCTTCATTTGAAGAACCAGTAGAGGAATTTTTCCCATCTAAAAAGTAAACAAACATCACCCAAAGCTTAAAAAATTAAATTGTGTACTTTAAACATTTTATTTTGTCTAAGTATTAGTTTTAAAGCTACAAAACTTCACCTTAATATGTAAAATGACACACAAATATACTGTATATACAGACCTAACAAACTTTGTTGTATTAAGCTATCTATCCATCCATTTTCCAACCTGCTATATCCTAGCTACAGGGTCATGGGAGTCTGCTGGAGCCAATCCCAGCCAACACAGGCAAGGCAGGAAAGAAACCCTGGGCAGGGCACCAGCCCACCGTAGGGCACACACACACACACACACACCAAGCACACACTAGGGACAATTTAGAATCGCCAATACACCTAACCTGCATGTCTTTGGATTGTGGGAGGAAACCGGAGTACCGGGAAACCCACGCAGATACAGGGAGAACATGCAAACTCCATGTAGAGAGGACCCAGGAAGCGAACCCACTGCACCAACCCTTTTAAGCTATCAGTAATGTTAATATGTATAGTATCTTTCATTTCTTAATATCTGAATGCTTTCTGACAAAATCTGAATTCTAATTGCATACATGGTTTAATATATGGGCTGCAAACTGGTGAGTAACCGAATCATTACTTTTCACAGGTACAGTAAAATGAAAGTCATTATGATTCACTAATTAGTTCTTATGGGAGCATTTTCCTTACTCCTAACTTTGAATACATTCAAAATGCAAAGAGAATAATTAAATCACTTTCATGAAGAAATCACGGACATGTAACTTCTTAAATGTACTAACTGAAAATTTTCAATTTATTTAAAACAGAAAACTGAAAATAATATCAGGGAGAAAATAATCAGGCAACTGAAAAAACAGCCCAGTATGTACTTGAAAGCTTGTAGACTGCTCTGACACTCATTATTATTTAATATATTGTGATATGTCTTGCTAATGCAATGGCTGTGGGGAGTGGAAGCAGGGTTGGGGTGGGGTCTTGGGAGAAACCATTTTTGAGGGGTCAGAGTACCTCCCTAGGGGAGCTGAGTGTCAGGGGCAGGGAGAGTTAACAGTGTTTCTGGTCAAATAAAAGGGGTGTGTGTGGTTGGCAGAGGAAGCATTGGAGCTAGGTTGGAAGACATCTTCAGGGTGAGAAGGGAGCAAATGGTTAAATGGCAGGCAAAAGGCAGACAGGCCATAGGCGATCTGGTTTCATTATTTTGGAGGTGTCCCCATGACCCAGACAACGGGCAGTTGTATGGCACTGTTTATACTGCGCCACGCCAAATAAAAAGTTGCCAGTTGGAATCTTGAAGACTTCCCCAGAAAACCAGCTCCTGTGTGTCTTATTCTACAGGTCATCACAATATTACGAATGGTTTGGCCTACCAAAACGTAATCATGCTAATAATGCTGTCTATGAACTTAAATCTAGCAGGTTACCCAACATCACATGATCTCAGCTAGTCTTTTCTTGTTATATGTAATCTGTAATATATATCTGAAATTTGTATTCTTAATTGTTTTAAAACTAAAGAAAAACAAAGCAAAATTAATACATATTGGTAATCAATTTGGCTTCGGTTTAGCTCAAGATTTTGGTCCTCTGTTGAAGGCTGTTCAGCAGAGGAACTGCAAGCTGCAAAAGGTTGAACTTGATGGGTAAAAAGCACAAACAAAACTTCACAAAACAATTTGGTACTGACTGAGATGATGCATGCTTGCCTGCCTGCGAGAATAAAGAGAAAGGCACTGCTTGAGGCAATATGCCTTTGAGATGTATTGTATGCCCAAGAAGATTACAAATTTGGGAACTAATATAAAGAGTAAAATCAACCATCTCTTGGAAGGAGGCAGATAATATTCTCATAGGGAGCACCAGAACCAGGTTACTCTGTTGAAAAGATAGGTTGCCATGGAATTGTCCTGCAAGGACATAAACAAGCACCATGAAACAAAGTTCTAACCAGGTGTGCTCGTTTCAAATATAGAATGTTCTGTGAATTTGGAAGTGAACTTAGAATAGAAGGGCGGCATGGTGGTGCAGTGGTAGCGCTGCTGCGTCGCAGTTAGGAGACCTGGTTTACTTCCTGGGTCCTCCCTGTGTGGAGTTTGCATGTTCTCCCGTGTCTGCGTGGGTTTCCTCTCACAGTCCAAAGACATGCAGGTTTGGTGTATTGGCGATCCTGAAATTGTCTCTGGTGTGTGGGTGTGTGTGTCCTGTGGTGGGTTGGCACTCTACCGGGTTTGTTCCTGCCTTGCGCCATGTGCTGGCTGAGATTGGCTCCAGCAGACCCCATGACCCTGTGTTAGGATATAGCGGGTTGGATACTGACTGATTGACTTAGTATAGAACTTTGGCTATCTCAAGTCTACAGGCTCATGTCTGGTACTTCACTGATGAGCAGGCTAGACAAAAAAGACAGAGAATCATGGCAGGTGAAAGGATCATTTTGACGTACACAGAGAGGTAGACAGGTATCTGGATAAGCCATCCCCACCGACAGACGAGGACTTATATCTGGAGAGGTAGGTCCAGACTGGCTGCTGACTGTAGCTGCTGTTTTACTTCTGTTTGTTTTTTTATCCTGTCACTTTTGTTGTCCATATACTGGTTGTTTTCTTTAATAATAAGACTTTTGTTTTAAAACAGTGTAGTATAAACTGACCACACCTTACTGCCTTCAAAACTGAGACAATATTAGTATAAATTGAGAAATCATGATAAAATTATTAACAAGTAATATTATAATCTGATTTGAGAATGCACTTCAATAATTCAATAAAAGTCTAAACATTAATAATGGACTCTTTATAGAGGTATATGTATCCAGCTTTATGTTTTACAAGTATGTTAATTTAATTGCCCTTAAACAAGAAACTCCATCTTATTTTTACTTACTTGAAGTTTGAATGTATTTATGATTTTTACCACCTAGTAAAAAATAAAAGAAATCTGTTTTATTAACATATTTGCACAAAGCACTCAACTTAAGGGCGTTTGCAAAAAGCAAAAGATGAAAATAGGCAGCTATTGTAAATATTTTGCAAGAAGAAAGGCAGAAAGTCAAAATATTTGTAAATTGTGATATGAGCATATTAGAAGAGCTTAAACCTTCACACACTGCATCAGCATACAATTTACTTTCTTTTACAAGGAAATATTAGACAGAAAAAATTTATTATTTGTAAAAAAATAGTTAATATTAAGTTGTATAGTTTCTACAGTCTCAGAAAAACAATGACATACCAATCATTTATGGTATTTTTATTATTACATGAAACATTTTGTGGAATCTCTTAGGTGGAGAAGACTTTACAGTTTTACATCAGCTGTTAAATAAGCATAAAAGTCAAACTATGAGAAAAAGGATGTTATATTATGACCTGATTTTCTTTAATGCTAAGTTTGCTTTTATCATTGAACAAACCTGAGCTACTCTTCTTCTTCCATAAGAACAATCCAGCACCCAGAGAAACGGCAAGCAAGATCCCAATAACAACAATGCCAATTATCCAAATTGGAAAAAACCCTTAGGCTTTGGAAAAATGACAAGATGCAATGTTACTGTCACTGTATTGGAATGTCAATGTGAAACAAGTGAGAATCAGCAGATTATGTTTAATTTTAGAAAAAATACTAAAAACAATATATCTCACAGAACAGAGTTTTTATAATGTATGAATAACAAGAAAGTAAGGTCAATATAATACAGTATTTATATGGAATTAAAACATAAAAGTTACTGATAAATTTTCACCTTAAAGTTAAATAAAAAAGACTCACTAGATGGGAGAAAGTTCATGTTATATCTGATGAGAGACTTTGGATTATATTTAGAGCATCTGACTGTCTAGTCAGAGTATATTAAGCCATATAGTCGTTATTGCTTAATTGCCTTAAAAATAAAATAATTGCCTTAAGACTTTCTTGTCCCATATTGCTCATGGGAATAAAACCTAAATGTTTAAAAATGAAAAAACTGAAGAAATGTAAATGATTTAGCTTTCAGCTATGACAAATTCTATATAATCTAAGGGAGAAAATAAAAATATTGGGAACTTTCAACACCTTGATGGAAAGTATTTTATTGTTTATGTGTTTATTGTTAAGATATACTTCACACCTGGAACTTGGAAGTCAAATCTTATATTGAGGTGCATTTAATAGCCAAGTTATTTGAATGAAGATAGATTTGGGCCACAGTGTCAAAATTATAGAAATCCATACTGTGTGACCTCAATTTTACAAACAACACATTTAATAAAATTGTGCACAAACTGTCCGCATTAATTTCTCATGTACATCAACTCAATTGTTATAAATAAAAGAACTGGATGCTCCAGTTGTCTTCCTTATTTGGAAAAAAGTCATGAAAAGCATTAACTGCTCTTTATTCTCATCTGGGAAAAACAAGTTACCATTGTCAGCTATACTTACAGTAAGTTAGAAATAAAAAGTGTAATAGGTTTTTCCTAACATTTTTCAGCTTGATTGCAAAAATTTCTAAATGTGTTCACTTGTTTTGTTTTATCCAGTGGCTTTTGACATTTACCATTTGGATTCCTCATTGCTGGGTCATATCCAAGTATCTTATCATCAGGAAGACTGTTGTGGGCCACATGACAATGGTATTCTGTTTCTTTATTTCTTCTGGCTTTTTGGTCAGTTTCAAGGTCTTTTTCACTTGGAAGGTTCCATCTTCATTAGGCAGCACTTCTCCACTTTCTACATCCAAATCACGTGGTCCACCATTTTGCCAAACCACTTCAATGGCTCGTGGAAAGAATCCTGCTATATGGCAGGTGACCTCTCTTCCAAATTGTGTTATTTTGTGAGTGAGAAATGCCTCTGGCTCAACTATATACATGAAAAAATAGTAAACAAGAAAAACTTTTACTAGAAATGTGCTATATTTCAAAAAGCCAAAACCTTCTGGTATGACAACATTGCAACAAAAAAAAAAGTGTAAAAATGTGTAGTCCATCTTAAAAGATATAACAACATTCACAGTTACATAAAGAAAAATAAGTAGTTCATCACTGTTCATAATTAAAGTGTCAGTTAAAAAAGTTTAAAAAAGTTATTTGTTTAAACTTTTGTAGAATAGACCATATGCTTAGGTATTTCAGTAATTTTATTACCTAATTCTATTAGATTGGCTTTAAAGGTTTGCCTGAGGTGCAATTGTGTCAGCATGTGTAGCACAAAACCCAATGTTGGTGTGCCTATCATACCATTAGTTGTCTTTCCATTATTTCTTTTGGTAAATCAGTACATCCTAGGCCAAACAATCTCTCTGTGATAAGTAGAGTGGAACTCTGTGGACCGAGGGCTACCAAGGCTACTATGAGAACCACTTGGGTTGAACATCAGTTTGATCTTACCAGTTGAAACTTTAAGTTGATAACATTGATTGGTGAAGAGTTTTATCATTTTGTTGAGACCTAGATTTAATCTGCATGAGGGAAATAATGTCTGTTTAAAAGTAGGTTAAATAAAAATTTATATAAAGTTATATAAATATTTATATATAGTTAGTGTGGCTAATTGTGATTTCACGTTATCATAACTGTGTGGATTTTTAGTGATTTATAATCCTTTATTCACTATATACAATCTCTTTTCGTCATTTTTTGCATACCCCAACTTACTCTCCAGAGACACACATGGAGTTTTGGGGTCGGAGCGCAGGGTCAGCTATTTGTACAGTACCTTTGTAACAATTGCAGGTTAAAAGCCTTTCTTAAGGACCCAACAGAGTAGCATTCCTTCTGTCACTGCCAAGATTTGAACTGAATCATGATGTTATTTCATGTAGAATGATAATTTAGACTGGTTACTTCACAGATTCATCTGATTCACTAGACAGATTACAGTGTCTGGCAACTTGAAAGTACATCAAGAAACCATCTGGACCTCTGCAGAGAGTAGTTTTTCTTCATCTTAATTTACCCTGCTTGATGCTGTTTCGATATAGAAGTGAACTTTTACTGTCACTCAGAACTCAGCTTTCGGCCTTTATACTGTTCACCAAAACTGTCATTCTGGGAGTACTATCCAAGCTGCATGTAAATATTTTGTTTTACTGCTTGCAGTTTTGAGTTTCTACATTTACAAACTACAACTAAGACTTGCAATGGGTTGAGGACTCAGTTTAAGAGGAAGTGTGGTTTCAAACATGTAACTGAAGATTTACATGACTTTACAAATGGTATGGTGACACATTTTAACTGACATTTAATATAGGCTAATAAGCACAGTTAAAACTACTGATTTTTGAAACTTGCACTGAATTTGATGTAAACATTTAATTTTATTTACCATTTGTTTAAGTGGAATATTTTTGTAAATAAATAACTAATTAGTAAATATAATAGTTCATTAAATATATCTTCAAAATTTTGTGTTATTTGAGTCACAATAATTTTATTTTATATTTAACAGTTCATTTAAAGATTATTCACATATATGTGTAGCATTTCATTTTTAAACAGAAATGTAATTGTTATAATTGATTAAAGTAAAATAATATATACAGTATAGTTTAGTGTGTATTATATTTAATGGGAGTGTTTTATAATTTAAGTGGAGGAACTGACATTTAATTGTTTTTTTCCTTAGAGGATATGATAAGAAATTAACGTTATCTATTGAATCTTATGACACTGAGAATTGAATAAAAGCCGTAACTGATATGAACATGTATATGAAGCAAGGTGCTTAAAACTAACCATACATACTCAGAGCCTTACTGATGGTTATAACAGAATCACAGAAATATTATACATTATGTTCAAGGTGTTAGAAATATATAACTTAATATACCAAGAGTTTAAAACAAATAGCATTTGACGGCACAGTGTACAATAATTCCCAAATAATGGGAATAAGAAGGTGTCTTATTAACTAAAATATAAATACACAATACATTATCTACTGTTACTTTTAAAGAATTGTCAATATTTAAATTAAAAGTGCATAAAAATTCAGAGTTGGCATATTATCAGAGGTGGGTAGTAACGAGTTACATCTACTCCGTTACATTTACTTGAGTAATTTTAAAAAATTGTACTTCTAAGAGTAGTTTTACTGCACCATACTTTTTACTTTTACTTGACTACATTTGTGAAGAAGAAACGCTACTATTACTCCGCTACATTGGGCAACACTCGATTCGTTACTTCTTATACATTAAACTATATTTTTAGAAGGGAGAAGTTGCCAGTGGATCTACTGCATGACTGTTTCACCAATCAGACATATCCATGCAATCACATGACCACACACAAACTTCCTGCGTCTTGCAGCCTGTGAGAGACTTTTTAGTCATGCAGGCTCCTGTTCACTGCTAAATGGTCACAGCTTCACTGCAAGAACCAGATTGTCGCTCCAAGCCGGCCTTTCATGTCTTTTAACCTCATGTCTTTTCTCCTTTTCTTTGATTCCCCATCTTTTTGTGCTGACCTGTCACTTCCGTCTCCGTGGGCCTTAATCACACGCTGCAGGAAGCCAATAAATCAATTGAGAATGATCAGACCCACACGTGCAGGTGCGACTCGCTCCAACTACCTCATTAACTCCCCGCGGTCGTGCAATTGCACATGGAAAGTGGCACGGCTTTATGGATTTGAAGTTGCCCTTTTTTTGAAGCCGCTGGACCCGCTATACCACAAAGTGCATATGCAGTATTATACTGTCAGTGTACAGGATATCTCGCCACTGTAAGTAGTTTGCGCTGTTTAAACAGACATGTTACCTACTGTAGGTATCGGCTTCAAAAGCGTTGTGAAAAAATGAGATTTGGAACTTTGTGTTATTTGTGCATCTTTATTTTGTAAAGATGTGATTTATTTTACTCATTTTTAGTTTATTATTTGGAAATAGCGGAATTTGCACATTATTTTATATTTTTGTCTGTCTTATTACAACGTTTCTAAAAATTAATCATTTATTATGTTCAAACAGTTACTCAGTACTTGAGTAGTCTTTTACCAAGTACTTTTTACTCTTACTTGAGTAAGTTTTTGGACTACTTTTACTTCTACTTGAGTAATATTATTTTGAAGTAATGCTACTCTTACTTGAGTACAATTTTTGGCTACTCTACCCACCTCTGCATAATATATTAGAGATATATATTACAGAAACACCAAAAAATTCTTAATTTTGAGTGAAGTCCTGAAAGAAAATAAAAGCACTTCATTTTAGGATTCACATAAATACTTTCTATTAAAATTTTGGAGTTTTTCTAAATTATGAAAAATTCTTAGTAAGGGCAATCAATATTAATTCCCTGGACAATGTATGCAATACTAACTTCTTAGTTATGGACTGATAAAAACACTGAAAGTAAAACACAAAAACATAAGCTATAGGATGATAAATTGAAGCTTTCCATTTCTAAAAACACAATCTATTATTTACTGCCTATACTAAAAGATCCACTGTAACATAATTATAAAATATATTGTATAAGCTAAATCTGAACTGAATTTTTCATAAAACCTATCTCTATCATTGATCTGTCTTGGTATTTTAGTTTGTTAATTGTTTCTCCAGCTGTTGGACAACCTTTTAACTCATGTACAACACAACATACATTAATTTCCTGTAAGCAAAACATCTATTTTTGTAACAATGTTCTTCTTGGTATCATTACTAATGCTCTTACACCCTCGAGGGCTGGAAGATGATCCCTACAGGGCTCAGCTGAGAGGGAGACATGTAGATGCCATAAAGGAAGGATCCTGGCTGGGATAAAGGAAGAAGTTACACCAAGAGGCCATAATGGATAGACTGGGTGAACTGGCTTACTAGGATAAGTTTATTACTCCACATGGCAGGTGGTAGTGTTCCTCAAGGTTGGACCAGATTCTGAAAACACAGCCCTGTTGGGGTCTTTGGATACTGCCAGAGGACTCGCTGGGGTAGGACCGTCCTGGTTTTCACGTGACCTGGAAATGCTCTGGACAGGAGAAGCAGTTCCCAGGGCTAATTTAAGAGAACCTACTTTCTAAATAAAATCGGGTCAGAGCTGGGAGGCAGTGGAGTACACTTGGAGAAGGAAGGAGAAATGTGAATGGTGTATTTCTGCTGTTGTATTTATGTAAAGGTATTTCTGTGAAATAAAAATCATTTATTTGAACCTGAAATTGTGTTGTGTTGGGGCTCAGTGGTGCCCCTACTGGTTCCAATATATATTTCACAAACACACACGCACCCAGTATTACAATGGAATGGTTTTGGATACAGTATAAAACCATATCTGGATGGCATACATTAAAAATGCCTGATTTTTGAATAATACACCTATACAAAAACATAAAATACTCAATAAAAATATTAAAACAAACATGTTTAGAAAACACATTTTCTGAAAATATAGGATATAAAAGAACATTGTAGCAATTTTCTTGAACCTGCTCATTCTAAATGCTTTGCAAAACTAAAATATGACCACTGTAATGTAAAACAATGAAAAATATCTATATTAGAGATGCACGATATATCGGAAACTATATTGTCATTGGCGATGTTTATTAAGAATGATGACATCGAAATCGGTCAGATGTGTAAACAAATACTGCCATCTGATATAATTCGGGCTTATCAACATTGTCAGCTCAAAAAATAATTAAATGTTGGTTTCATTGTGCGGGGAGGCAGACATTAAGCTCCAGAAAAACATGCATGCAAAGACAGCCAATTGCACTCATAAAAAAAAGGGGTTTCCTAGTTTTGCTGACAGGAGCACTACGCATTGTTTACAAGAAGGGTATTGCTGCAGACAGGAGACATTATGGGTGGATCTAGAGGCGGGATCACTGTCAATCAAATTTGAGTTCAGCGAATCATATTGTGCTAATTCAGAACTTCAACAAATGAGATTGCTCTTATTGTATGACAATCAAAAACTCACTTGTCCAATTATCAATGTTTGAAGTTGTCTATCAAATGTAACTTCAACCAGTCTTTTCATAGTTTGTGATCCCTGCCACTTTAAGGTTCCGCCTTATAGAGTTTCCTCTTAAATAACCTGCCATTGTACCAACTCGATTAAACAAAAGAAGAAAACAAAAGAAGCTGCAGCGAAACTCACTGCTTGGTATTTTTGACAATGGAAATAAGTGTGTTTTTAAATGAAAACATTTGAAATTTGCATTTGCAGTTTTCTTCGTATTTTTAATAACTTTGTTTTGCACCATTAAGCTTTACGTTTGTATTAATAGTCATTTTCGCTGTAGTAATTGATGCATATTCAGTGCTTGAAGTTGACCGGCACTCAGCGGTACCGGTAACTCTTCAAATTCCACAAGGCAAGTTTCACAAGAACTCCTTGACTGTGCATGAAAGATAAAAAACAAGGAACTTTTACAAGCATCTTTATTAGTCATTTTGTCGTGAACTAGGCAATGTGTCTAAATTGTAATACCAAGTAATCTGCCATGTTTTGGTACCATCAGTTTTAACAAATTTCATGGTAGTTTTGTGCAGATGATGCCTGATATTTCAAAACTGTTAAAGTACTTTCCTGTAATGGGCAGTGCACCACTAAATTGTATGTGACTCGGACTGACAGTCGCGATGTGCACAGAGCTGTTTCAATTTAATTACAAGTGACATTTATATTTTACCTTTCAGCCAACTTGCTACGAGAATATCTTCTGGAAATTGGATGTTAATGAAAAATAAGGTAAATTGCAAACAACCATCTGTTAAACTTTCACATGTATCTTTTTTTATTTCCTTCTTTTCCTAGGACATCCGCACTGGTTCAGTAGACTATGGAATAGACATGTTGATGGCATTTGAATATTAATTACTAGCCAACGCCGCCGTAGCATATGGCGGTGTAAGAATAGGAACAGAAAATGGTGAGAAAGAAATTCAGAAATCAAGAAGAAATAAATACTTCTTGAAAGATGCAGTTATGAATAGGTGTTTTGGTGGAGATGACAGATAATGAGTCGAAAGATCTAACCATAGAAAAGCTACGCATTACAACTGACCATGGCTATGGTTGTTGTAGATTAACGCAAATCTTTGCAAACGTTTGTCCTTGGGACTTGTTGATAGTCATAGAGAAGGCAAGTCTGAGTGGGAATTGTGTGCGTTTAAATTTAAAAGGGAGATTGGTGTCGGAAGAAAGGAGAGATTCTGGGAATGAAGATTGTTTCAGAATTTTGGATAGCGATCAGTTTGCACTCAATAATATTTGTATGTATTCGGGTAACGATGAGTCTTGTTCCGTTGCAATAGACCTTTTGATGGCATAATATTTTGGAGGAGCATAACTACAGCTCCCACCTTCAGATGAAGGATATGGGGAGGCATACCAGTTGGTGTGAGAGTGTGTAAAACTCCTGTGGGTACGTTAGTTGATCATTAGAATTGTCACAGACTACTGTATCTACACTGTTGAAGGTCAGTTTTCACCCTGTATAAGATCAAGAAGTTTGTTGTTAATATGTAGAGAATTGTCGTTTGTGATGCTCAGTATTGCTCTTTTAGCAAGTTCTTGGGAGTCACAGTTGAGAAATTAATATCACCGTAAAGTTGAGCAACTGGGTTTTGTTGTTGTGGTAAACATTGAGAAGGTAGTTCTGCCGTTAGTTTTGTTGCATGTATCTTGGACTTCCTGGAAATGTGGATGGTAATGTGATCATTTTGCCTACACATACGTTGTTATTTTCAGCGTTTGCTTGCAGTGTGTCTGATAGTCCTTTGTATTGTTCCACGCACAGATCTTGTTGATCTAATCTGAGATAGTTGAGACGCGCCTCTGTTTTAACATACTCATCTACAATGTACTGTTGGAATAGTTTGTCGCTGGAGTGCAAAATACTACATTTATTCCTCATTGCTAATCTGTACGTGTAAAATTGGCATTGAGTAAGCCTTATTCTCTTGGCGGTTCTTTTATCGGGAACATGTTGTAAATCTTTGCCAGCCAATGTCACCGTAAGGAAATAAAAGTGGGTAACCATAAGATGACGTTGTACAAAAACCCGTTGATAGAGAAGATGCTGTTGTTCATTTTATAACAAAAATAGAAAGGAGTGAAACCAATAGCAAGGAGCAAAACCAATACCAATGGTTGACAGAGTACCTTCCTGTAGCAGGCTGCGGAAAAGACTCCCAGGCACACATGGCTGAAATGAAAGGTCACGTGGTCAGGCTAGATATAGGGCGTGATGTGACACCAATGGAGTCATGAGAGAGAAGCGGAAACGCGGTAGTCAGAAGGAGGAATAGGAATTGAGAAAAGCGGTGTGGGGATATGTGGGAGGCCTCAGGCATCGTGGGGAAGATTTTGGAAGAGCATGAATAGGAATCAAGATATGCTGTGTCAGCTGCATGTGGGGGACCAGTTTTGAAGAGGAGCCACAGGCAGCATGGGGAACGGTTTGGAAAAGGTCGAATAGGAATCGTGAAATGCCATGTCGGCTGCGTGGGCGGGACCACTTTTGAAGAGGAAGCAGGACGAACCAGCAGAGAAATATATATAAGAGATAGGCTTTATGCAACCTTACATTTGTGTTTAGATTGTATTGGATTTCAGTACTTTTCTCTTATCTTAATTTCAGTACTTTATCTCTTTATTTAAAAAAAATTAAAAATCTTGATTTCTTGATGATGGCTTTGGTTCAATTAAAAGTCAGATGTTTCTAATTTTTCAGTGCAAGATGATGGTTCTTCAGCAAACTGGGATTTTTTCTAATCCTTCTCACTAATTTTTGCAAAGGGTGCCCATAATAGTGGAGAGCACTGTATATATCCTTTTTATCTTAGGATGACATGCCAGCCATTAGAAAGTGGTGCTGCTTGCTTCTTCTGGAGAGCTGCTTCGTATGGATGGTAGATATTAAGTATTTTTGTAAATAGTTTTCCCATAATTTTATGTGGCCAGCTCCTCTGGTCTGGTTTAGTGGGTGCCAGATGACCCCGGGTGCCTTTTCAGAATACCTTACAGTTGCTGGTACTTGTTCTGAATGTACCATTGCTGACTGCCTGTGCAGGTACCCTGCTTTTGGAGCTGCTCCTTTTGGAATGCTTGGACAATCATAAGGTGACACCTCAATCCAACTAGGAAAAACAGTCAGTTTAAATAAACTTGGAATTGTAAATACTCTAGTGTTTAAATGAGGTCAAATAGTGTAACTTTAAATACACCATTGTGTGTTTTGGTATGTGCAGGTAAACTTTTACCAGCACTCTTTTTTCTGTCAAATAAATAACATCAATATTTTAATGTCTAAAAGTCAGGACCAAGAAGAACATGGCAGCAGTGAACTCCTTGAGGAATATACAGATACAGCCACACCAAGGTATTAATGTCAAACTTGGACTACCACCGTAGTTTCATACTCCGTTCGACTCGAGCAAAAACCTTAAAGTTGAGCGTGGCATGAAGGATTGTCATGAGCTTTGTCAAGGACCAGTTGTCACCTGGAGAGTGTTAGATTGATTATTTTATGATAGAATAAAAGTATCTACAAAGCTTTTCTGTGATTTGCATGTTACTTTATGTAGTGTCCAGATTGGTGTATTTGCTGAAATAATGGATGTATTCTAAAAATCTATTGAGATAACCTCCAACAGAGAGTTTTTGTAGTGAACCACAGAGGAATTCTCACAGTTTGAACTCTGTTCCAATGTGTCCACTTTTCTGAGGAAACAGCAGTGTTCAGAGCAAAACCAGATAGCTTGCACAAGACAAATACTTAATGTGACAATTTGATGTATTTATTTGTGTGTGTCCACAGCATAGGAGAGCATGCTGGCTGTGTGGCTGCAGTTGGGCAGCTGACCGGAGAACAAGGGGCACAGGTTTTGTGGCTGCAGAGATCAGCAGGGCTTCCAGGAGGACTCAACATAAAAACTGTTGGGAGTTCATCATAAAGGACCACTTGCTGAACTTAGTTCAGATAATAAGTAAAACTTTGTAATTGTAATCTATCTAGTAGCAGAGAGCTGTAATAACTTTATTGAGAGCTTTTAGTGACTTGTATTTGCTTGTCCAGCAGGATGTTGTATCTGAAAAGGTGTCATCCAAATGGTTTAAAATGATGAAGATCCTAAAAGTCACAGGGTAATGACCTATATAGGGTAGAAGACGAGGAGCTGACAGATGGCCTCTACAATTACCTGGATGAAGTGCTCTCAAGAGCTGTAGGCACTTTTGAAAAGATCCACAGAGTTCACACCATTATGGATGTGCTGATGCCAGAGACTCATTTGGCTTTAGTGAATCTCAGAGAGTGCAGAGAGTGTCTCTATGAGTAACATCCTCTTTTTCTGTATTTGTGATCAACTCTTATTTAAGCTCTAGGAACAATTGAGAGGATTTCTCTACCAGAAGCAGAAGATCTGTTCATTGATGGACCAGCAGACAGTGAGTGGTACGTCATGTGGTGTTGGAGGGACAGACAGTCCTTTCTTTTTCTTTTCAGCACCATTCTTCTGTTAAACAGAATATAATTTTACTTGTAGTGAATTTAGACAAGAATATAAACTATATATATATATAAATGCAAATATTTGTTTAAAGTTAAATTTAAAATATGTATTAATACATTTTAGTACTGGTAAAAGTATATTTTTAATAAGTGAGAGTGAAGACTTTGACATTCTGTACTTGTATTGTAACAGTTGGAAGCACAAGCACAATCAGCATCACTAAGGCATTTAAACTTGGGATTCCATCTCAGCGCCTCCTCTAATAAACATGTCACTTGTTTTATTTGTCTTTGGCCTTTTTATTTCTGAGTGTTAAATTGACTGCATAATAGAGTTGTATATATTTGATTTAACTAGTGATGAAAACAATAAAGGACACACTCTGTTATTGTTAAAGATTGTTGATTAAGTTCTGTATATTTAAAATTGTCTGCTTATCTGTTTTAGCCAATTCATGCCATCTGCATTTTTTCGAAATTTTATAACTCCGTTTGTACAGTTTTATTCCTTGTACGTTACAAGCGAACATGTCTGTCCCCATTACATTGTTCTTTTATTTATATATAATATAAAGAAGTGGGCATACTGCAGTTTTAATACTTCAGCTTCAGTATATTCCCTGATCAGTTTGTTTGTTAAATTAATATTCTTTGTGCATTCATTCAGTTCGACTGACCCATCATTATTGTTAATTGTAAATATTTCTTGAAATTGTTGTACAATTTATACTGAATAATTGTTAATAAAATTTAGTTTTTGGTAGTGACAATACTGAGTGTTTTAAATTTGTGCTGGCCCAGTCAACTCGCATATTAACACATCTAAAACTGATAGATTTGAGCAGAGTCTTCACTTGAAACAACACAGTCTACAAATGGCACACTGGACTTTGTTGGACTCGCCGGTAATCTCACAAGATAAAATAGCTTGGAAACCGAGCATCCTGATCAAGATTTTACTGTTCACTTACCAACATAGTCTACAACAATAAGGGTCTTACTTATCTTCTTTTAGGAGTCACATTTTCAATAAAACTTGGATTTTTAAACTGAAAATACAGCTTTTACACAGAGGAAAAAATTAAAAGAAAAGGATTGTATACTCCTGGTAAATGGAGAGTCAACACTTTTGAAGCTCAGTATTCTAAAACCACAACTAACAGCTAGAACGTCGTTATTCTAAGGTCTTGACACTAAGTGTGTGTCTGTGTTTATATACTGCTCAAAAAGTTAAAGCACTCCTTTTAATGAGAGTATAACATCAAGTCAGTGAAGTTTCTGGGCTATTGATCTGGTTGGTTAAGTGGCAGAGGGCTTTTCATCAGTTTCAGCTGCTTTGGTGCACTAGAGGGGTAACAATGAAACGACCCCAAAACAGGAATGAATGGTTTAACAGGTGGAGGCCACTGACATTTTTCCCTCCTCATCTGTTTTGTCACTCGTTTTGCATTTGGCTACGGTCAGTGTCACTACTGGTAGCATGAGGCCATACCTGGACCCTACAGAGGTGGCACAGGTAGTCCAAGTTCTCCAGGATGGCAATCACATCAATACGTGCCATTGCCAGAAGGCAATGGAGGAGATTCCAGGAGACAGGCAGTTACTCTAGGAGAGCTGGACAGGGCCACTCGTAAAAGGTCCTTAACCCATCAGCAGGACCAACCGCTATCTGCTCCTTTGGGCGAGGAGAAACAGGATGAGCACTGCCAGAGCCTACAAAATGACCTCCAGCAGGCCACTGGTGTGAATGTCTCTGACCAAACAATCAGAAACAGACTTCATGAGGGTGGCCTGAGGGCCCAATGTCCTCTAGTGGGCACTGTGGAGCTTGATTGGTATTTTCTATAGAATACCAACATTGGCAGGTCCACCACTGGTGCCCTGTGTTTCTCACAGATGAGAGCAGGGTCACCCTGAGCACATGTGACAGGCGTGAAAGAGTCTGGAGAAGCTGTGGAGAACGTTATGCTGCCTGTAACATCTTTCAGCATGACCGGTTTGGTGGTGGGTCAGTAATGGTCAGTCTGGGGAGGCATATCCATGGAGGGATTCTTTCCTTCCTAACATATTAACCAGTCCATATCAGTAGAGATGGCCAGCAGAATTTTTTCCCATTGAGATCTGATGTGTTTCACTGCACAACAATTTTTGAAAAGTCTTGCTTCCTGAAATGTTTTTGTGACAGGTACCAACTGGGTATGCACAAATATAGTTTTAGTTCTACTGCATCACGTGGGCAATCTGAGAAATGGACATTTATATGTTTACTGACAATAACGTATTTAGTCACGTTTATGTTTTGCATAAGCTATTAAATTCAACAGAATTCTTTTGTATTCAATGTCTGGTGCATCACATTGCAGTGTCCAACAGTAATCAGCAAGCATTGACGGATTCCAGTTGCCCTGGTATCGTTTCTCCATCGTAGCAATGTCCTGGTGAAACCTTTCACCATGTTCGTCACTGACAGCACTGAGATTTGCGGGGAAGAAGTCCAAGTGTGAGTGGAGGTAAATGAATCTTGAGTGACATGTCGCACTTCATTGTCTTGTATGCTTTAAGAAGTTTGTCTACCTGCTGAATGTAATTTGGGAATCTGTAATTGGCCAGAAAATTGTCAACAACATCTTTGAAGGTTTTCCACTCAATTTTTCCGGCCCAACTAACAGATCTTTAAACTGCTTGTCACTCATAACATGTCTGATCTGGGGCCAACAAAATGCCCTCTTTGATCTTGGCGTCAGTTATTCTTGGGAACATCTTTCTTAAGTAACAACAACAACAACATTAATTTTATATACAGCACATTTTAATACAAATAATGTAGCTCAAAGTGTTTTTACGGAGTGTCCAGTTTGGCTGAGAATAGTGTGACTCTTTGGCATGGCTGTCCCATTCACAGATGAAACAACAGAACTTTGTATAGCCAAGCTGCAGTCCTAGTAACAGAGCAACAACTTTAAGATCTCCACAGATATTCCAGTTTTATCTGCTATACTGGACGTGCTTCAGCAACAGTTCCATATTCTTGTGCGTTTCTTTCATGTGTGCTGCATAGCCAACAAGTACTGAAGGATAAATGTTGCCATTGTGTAGCAGAACAGCTTTCAGGCTTAATATTGATGAGTCCCAAACACATCTGTGTTTGGGGTTCTTCCAGAGGGGCTTAAAGTGGAGAAGGACAAACAAATTGTGATTGCATCCACTACACTTTTGGCACGCAGACTTATTCTGATAAACTGGAAGAACCCAAACTCTCCTCTTTTAAGTCAGTGGGAAACTGATGTGTTATACTATTTAAAATTGGAAAAATCAAATACTTAGTTAGAGGATCTGTACAGACTTTTTCAAAACATGGCAGGATCTAATCAGTAATATTTTAAAATAAGTTTATAAAGCACAGAGAATTTATTAATTTAGGTATTTTTACAAGCCTTAAATTTTACACCGTTTGGCTTGCTCTCTCTCTCAGGGGTGGGGATCGATCTGTTCTTAACATAATTCTTTTTTGGAAAACTTGATTGCTATGTATTGATTGTAATAAAATTAATAAATAAATATTAAAAAAAAAAATATTGAGTCAATGAAGAGACGCTACTCTTCCGGGTTGTAATCACAACCCAAGGGCGAGAACAATCCTTCAATGTCACAACAGAAACAGTGACTGTCGACTTGTGCAAAAAATTTGGTTATATCATGATGTCGGCCTCGAAACACAGAAATTTCGTACCTGGTGACAGCAAACACCATTCCTGCAGTCTCAAACCCAGCAGCTTGGCTTTTGCTTTTGACAGACCCAAATCTCTGACCAAATCGTTCAATTCGGACTGTGTTATCAGATGTGGATCGCTTGGTGAGCACTGTTCAAAATCCAGGTCAATGTCACTGTCAGTACCCTGCATTGCAGTTTCTTCATCTGGTTCATCTAAGGTCCAATCCTCTGGTGCTTTCAGAATTGGAAGACTCTCGTCATGTGGCACAGGTCTCATTGCTGAAGGCAGATTAGGATATTCAATTGACTTCTTGTTTTGGCAGAGACACCAGACACATTAGTCAAACAGAAGTAACAGTCCATCACATGGCCTTTCTGTTCTCACCATATCGGAACAGAAAACGGCATCGTCTTTCAAGTGCCTCTGAGCCAGGCTCTCAGACTGACAGCACATGTCACACAGCAAATGCCTTGTCTTGATCACCAATTTTGCATCCGAAATACAGATGATAAGCTTTTTTCACAAGAGCAGTCATCCAACGCCTCTGAGGCGCAAGTGTATATTTGCCACAGATATAACAGAATGTATCGCGGCTGTTACGACATTGAGACATATCGTCCGACACCAAAATGTCTATAGCATCAAGCTTACTTACTGTTATATTGCTACAGATACATACTTTACTATACTGATACTATACATACACACTGACTATCTATATAAACCAAATGAGCAGGATTGGTGTATGCAAGCCACCTTTATCTAATGCTGAGACAGCGTCAAGCTCATTCAAACCTGCCCAGGATGTCAACTTCAACAGAACAGCTTTCAACCTGGCCTGATTCCATGCCTGGACATGCCCAGGCTGCTCAAACCATTGTTGATAAGTCACTTACGGGAGCAAAAATGTTTGGATACAAATATATAAGAAAAATCATGACAAAACTGAAACGTCGTGCGTGATGGATACATTTTGATGTGATATTCGTGATCAGCACCCAAAATCTATAAGTAACACCCAACACTGTGCAAGAAGCAAAACATTTGTTGTGCAGTTTTATTAAAGGCTTCCTGATGGATATCTTTGTCACGGACCAGTTTTATACCCACGCCACATGGACGGCACGACAAGCATCGGGATTGATTCACCTATGTAGAAGACAAATAAAACAGCAATTGCAAAGAAGTAAGTGCTTACCGTGGTAACAAAATTGAGGAGTGGAGTGTTCACATGGGTGGGGGACATTGACATAGGACTTAAACTAATAAATAAATAAAGAGGAGAGAGATACAAAGACTGTCTGTGGCAGGACTTCAAGGTCACGTGACTCTAGCCTCTAGTGACTCTAGCACCAAGAAAGGACCGTGCACGCCAGCCACCTAGCCCTAGCAGAACAACCCGGCTTCGTTCACCAAGCCCATCTTCCACTGGCAAAGGAGTTTGCTACTCCTGTGATAAAGAAGCCCATTTTAAATATGAGTGCAAAAGTCAGAGATTTAAGTTAATGTCTGTGATGGAAGTGTTAAGAGGCTGACCAACTTATCTGTTGCCAGTGTGGAAAAGATAGCTGCACCAGGACCCAGCCTACATAGTTCAGTCATCATAAACAACTTGTCTATCCAAGCTATTGTGGATACAGGAGCTGAGGTCATCATCATTTCATTAGAACTAACTGAGATTAGGAGAACAAAATTGGTCAGGAAATATGAGCTTAACCTATGGAAGAGAAAAATGTATATATTAGCATAAATAGCCATAAAAGTAATTAACAGCTTCTGAAACATTAGATTTAGCATAAATTAGAATGTCAAGCAAATAGTTAAATAAAAACATTAGTCACATTGCATTATTTTTAAGCTTGAAGCAGAATTACCAATATTGGAAAAGGAAGGACAGAATAGAAAGTGAATGACACACAGAAACTGTCGAGGACAAAAGAAGGTGAAACATGGACACTTGTATTCAAAGGTTAGGAAGTAAGGAACATACCAATGACATAATATAGAAAGGAAGAAAAATGGTCATGATAGGTGCGTGAGAAAACTAGCTGGAATAATGAGTCAGCAGAAACAGCAAAGGCATTGCTACTAACAAGGTCAAGATGATGTAATGTATGGAAAATAAAAATAGTGTACAGTGATCCTCGCTATATCGCCGACTTTTGAGGCTTCACTCCATCGGATTTTAAATGTAAGCATATCTAAATATATATCACGGATTTTTCGCTGGTTCATGGATTTTTGCGGACAATGGATCTTTTAATTTATGGTACATACTTCCTCAGTTTGTTTGCCCAGTTGATTTCATACAAGGGACGCTATTGGCGGATGGCTGAGAAGCTACCCAATCAGAACACGTATTACATATTAAATAAAACTCCTCAATGATATACAATATGCTTCCTGGTGCTTCGCACACTTAAAAGCTCTAATAGCCTGTATTGATTTTTGATTGTTTGCTTTTCTCTGTGTCTCTCACTCTCTCTGACATTCTCTGCTCCTGACGGAGGGGGTGTGAGCAGAGGGGCTGTTTGCACAGTGGCTGTTTGCTTAGAAGATACGGAAGCTCCTCTAAAAAATGCTGAAAGACTACCTTCACATTGATCCCTTCATTGCGGCCGCTTTATCGCGGTGCTTCGCATACATAAAAGCCCAACAGCCCTATTGATTTTTGATTGTTTACTTTTCTCTCTCTCTCTGACATTCTCTGCTCCTGACGGCACTCCTTTGAAGAGGAAGATATTTTTGCATTCTTTTAATTGTGATAAAGAACTGTCATCTCTGTCTTGTCATGGAGCACAGTTTAAACTTTGACTAAAGGGTGTTATTTCATGTCTAGAGGGCTCTAATAATGCTAAAAACATATTTAGAAGGTCATAAACAGGTTTTCAATGCTCTAACTGCGAAAATATTAGATTTATAAATAAAGAATCCTACTTTTGAAATTCATTTATCGCGGTAGAGTCTGGAACGAATTAACCACGATAAATGAGGGTTTACTGTATTCATGTACTGACTTAAATAAATATAGAAAAATATATTAGAATTTTCTATAGAGTAGGCATGCCAAGCAAATGATTAAAGGTGCATGCTGTATTTCTTTTAATTAAAGCATAGCTTCTGCCGCTAAATATAAAATAGCCTAAGGCCAAGGGAAAGGAAATGATAAGAGAATGCCCAAAATGGAAGAAGGGAACATCTGACCGGACGAAGCCAATCAAAATAAGCAAAACAGAAACTAAAGATGGACAATAGACAGTAAAATACGAAGGCCAGCTGCAGGCAGAAGTCAGGAGATAATGATGGTTCCCATGATAACTCGAGGTGTCGGCTGGACAGGTGCAGAGGGAGTCAGAGAAAAAGAGCAAATGAGCTAATTTGAGTGAGGTCGGAGTGATAAGAAATTACTATACAAGTTTTGAGTTCTGAACTGTTCAGAGCTCAATCTGATTTTGCCAAATTGGGTTAGAGTCCGTGTTATTGTTTTATTGCAATAAAGCTATAAACTCTGTTTGCCTATCTTGAGTCCTAATAGCCTTCATTTCAGGTAAAAGCCTTGTGGTTTAATTTTTCGCCACGACAAACCTTCAACAAAGGTGCCCGGCTTAAAAAAGATGAAGTTGAAGAAATAAAGACTGAAGGGAGAATGGGACGCCAAAGAAGCCGCCATCTTCTAAAATGCTAAGAGCAATGCCAAGCGAACTGTGAGTCTTTTAACACGTTATTAACTGTTTAAAGCAAGTTCATCTATGAGCAAAACGAGGCAAAATATCGTTGACAGGAACCTTTGCCGAATTGTGTAGTAGTACTGAGGAGTGGGCAACATTCGTGGAAGGAGGGAATTGTACTGTAAAGCTAATGGAGCAGCCGACGAAAAGATAGTTTCTGTGTTACTGAAGGTTATGGGCAAAAAGGTACATATTGCTCCATAGGTTGTTAAGTCCTAAATATATAAGGATATTGTTAACATTCAACAAGATCATTTAACCCCAAACTGCTCGTAAATGCAGGAAGGTTTCGTTTCCATCAACTGAATCAATATAAAAGTGAGAGCATTTCAAAATACATGGCAGAGTTGTGCAGGCTTTCAGAGCTTTGCCAGTTTGGAGCAGGTCTAGTTGACCCATTATGAGACAAACTTGTACACAGACTGTATAGTAAAATGATACAAAACAGACTTTAAACAGAGAAAGATTTAACATTGGAACATTCTTTAAATATCGCAGTATCAATGGAAATGCGGACGCTGAATGCTGGGAGTGTGGTTTGGAAGGACAGGGGCATTAAAGGCCATATTGGCTATTGGCAGCTGGACATTATTGGGATTACAGAACTATTTTAAGAAAATGGAATTCTTGTTGAAGAAGCATCTTAAATGCGAATAACTTAATTGCCATTTCACTTATAGGAGTACACTATAATAGCACTATAATAACAGACAATAGTTTAACTAAAAATACAGACAATTTGATATAAATGTGAAAACAAGCTGCGTAACATATCAATTCAGCTGTGCTCTTCATATCCCTTAACTGTGGCTTTACTGAATATATTAGGTATTAACTGGTTAGACTTTTACATTAACAATCTTATCAGTGATAGCAAAATATGCTTTCTTAGGCTGAGTAACATATGGCTTAGCATCTTTGAATTTGTTTTATTCATTCGGTTCGCCTGGGTTAAAAAGCTGGTGGTTTAGCTAGTGTTTTCTTGAGTCGATTAAACTGCAAAGCTACCAATTTTAGTACTTTCATGTCCTTCGAGTGTCTTGCCGCAGGTATTCAAGGAGTATCGCAATCTTGATCATTTAGAGACCTTCAAAATATAATGCGTCGTTTATTGAGGAATTCTCAGACCTAATATCTACTTTTCTGTTCTTTACTTTCTGGTTCTTCTGTATTGGTGCTCACCTGACCAAGGCACTGTGTAGCCACCTATGATTCAGGAATGAAAATGAGTAACCCAGCTGGCAAAATACCAACTGCATCAACTTCTGTGGGATGAAACTTGGAAACAATGAGGAGTGATTTATGCTCATTTATGTTAGTTAGAATGCCCAGTGGAGGCTGAGCTGTCTTTTGGTCTTCAAACCGCTGCAGATTTTTTTCTTTTCTCCATTTTAAATGGAGACATTTTTGCTTTGCTCATCTGACCTTATCATCATTCCCTCTGTGGAGACTTACAATATGATATTGTATATAAGGATACAAATTTTTGTGTGTTTTTAAGTTGGTATGGATTTTTGTTATTTTATTCATTATTATTCTTACCTAATGTTATTTGGTTTTCTTGTAGCTTTCTGTTTGACATATTGTAAAGCACTTTAAGTTATACGGTTTGAATGAAAATCCATCCATCCATTTTCCAACCCACTGAATCCGAACACAGGGTCACGGGGTCTGCTGGAGCCAATCCCAGCCAACACAGGGCACAAGGCAGGAAACAATCCCAGGCAGGGTGCCAACCCACCGCAGGACACACACAAACACACCCACACACCAAGCACACACTAGGGCCAATTTAGAATAGCCAATCCACCTAACCTGCATGTCTTTGGACTGTGGGAGGAAACCGGCGCCGGAGGAAACCCACGCAGACACGGGAGAACATGCAAACTCCATGCAGGGTTGAATGAAAATTTGGTATAGAAATAAAAGTTGTCATTAAACAGGGTAATAGGCTGGGACCCAACCCTTTCTATGACTGTTTCTCTTTCAAGATCGATATCATGGATCAGATGATAATAGCAATTCAGAACATCAAATCAGGGAGGGTTATGCCTTTGAATGTTTACAAAAGGCTGAATATTTTTAGACGCTGGAAAATCTGAGCCCATTTTCTGACTTTGCTGAGGTCTCTGCTGAAACTCAAGAGGAGACACATGAGAATACTGGGGTATTTATTCTCAGGAGAAAAATCTGAGAAGAAGGAGACAAAAGAACATGTCTCCGTTTTATTTCTTTCTGATGTCATTGTTGTCTAGGGAAACCAAAAGATATTAAGGAGACTTCCTTTTGGATTTTTCATTCCAATGGGAAGTTATTTAGAAATCATAAAGGGAGATGTACTGCTTAGATTAAATAAGATGAAACACCAGAACCAGATAACATTTATCTTTGAGTGCTTAAAAGGTTAGTGATGCATATAAACCCTTGATGCATGTTTTACAAAGTCACTGAGCACTTGGGAAATTCTGAACGACTACAAAATTACAAATATTATCCAATTATATAAAAGGGTTATTGAGCAGATCACTTAACTATAGGCCAGTAAGCTTAAACAAACTATCACACAGGAACCAAAGGATTATGGTGAAGGGAACTTTTTCAGAATTAGGTTGTAGCAAAGGACTAATGTATCTATAGTGTGTTCAGGACTTATAGTGTTCACTCCGGACTGTTGGTCAGGACACTGGCAAATGATGCAGAGAATTCCACACAGCAGCTCAGAATGAAATTGACTTATTTAGTCGAAGATCTACACCTGTATTTTAATAGGTATGTATGTGTGTGTGGTCTCAGGTTATTAACGCACATTTCTTATTAACTCAGGACACTACTAACTCTTAGTTATTACAATTCTCTGCATGGAAATGACTGCTGTAGTACACGTGCATCTCTTTCACTTTTTAACATACCATAATATATGCTCTCGTGCATGCCACGAGGTGCACCCTGAAATGTGAGCCGTGTCTATTAATTATTGCTGTCTCTCTAACATTGCCATCCCCAAATATGCTATGCATATTTGCTGTTCATTCAAACAGCAAAAATATTAAACTTAATAGTTTGTTAGTATCAGAGTCCTGAAGTTGAATTTCGGAAGGGGAATAAGACGAGCAACAGCCCTAGTATAGAGTCTATCCTTCACCTTCACCTCTACAGCTCTTCCATGACCATCTGGGCTAGGGAAGGTTCTAACAATTCGACCTGTTAACCAAAGTGCTCGAGGAAGCTGAGGATCAATAAGCATGACTACCATTCCTTCTAAGAGGTCTTCAGGCTCCTTATGCCACTTCTGTCTGGCCTGTAAACTGGGTAAATAGTATTTGACAAAACGACCAGAATTGGTCAGTAAGCACTTGACTCTGTATCCATCTCCAACTCCCCATCAGCTCATTTACGGGATAGACAACCTGTGGTAGAGAACTATCAGGCCGCCCCATCAG
Source organism: Polypterus senegalus (assembly GCF_016835505.1). Classification (NCBI taxonomy): domain Eukaryota; kingdom Metazoa; phylum Chordata; class Cladistia; order Polypteriformes; family Polypteridae; genus Polypterus; species Polypterus senegalus. Next base: position 68,856,657 of record NC_053164.1, on the reverse strand, counting down.
CAGGAAATTAGGTATAACTGGGTTTAAGTCAGCAACATTTGATGACACATACCCCAGAGGCTTACTGTTCAGGATTCCCTCTATTTCAATGAGAACTGTTTTAAGTACTTCTTCAGACACAGACTGTGAACCCATTGTGGTGTAAAGGCCTTGCTTCACGGACCCAATTCCTCTCACCCATGCGCCACCAAAATGTGGTGCTCCAGGTGGGTTGAAGAGGAACATGATTTTTGCTTTGCAAGCAGTTTCTGAAGCTCTGAACTAAGGGTGGAAAATTTTTCTCCTAACTCCCTCTCTCCACCATGGAAATTTCTGCCTTGGTCAGACAGTAGCTCAAAGGGTGTGCCCCTTCGAGTTATGAATCTTCTGAGTGCCACTAGGAAGGAATCCGTGTCAATACTAGTGAGAACATCCAAATGGACACATCGGGTAGTGAGACACTTGAAGATAATGCCCCATCTCTTCTCACAGCACCTACCTATCTTAACCTGAAACTGTCCAAAGCAGTCCATGCCAGTGCTGATAAAGACAGGTTTGTGAAGCCTCAGTCTTGCTGGAGGTAGGTTTGCCATTTTAGGAATAACGGGCTTTGCCTTCAGCAATTGGTGCAAGTATGTTGGAAATTGCAAACTACTTCGCTGCCTCTTAGGATCCAGACATTTCTCCTTAATTCGCAAACACTCTCTCGGGACCTGGAGACCTGATGAAGTTTGGCATCATATTCTTGAATAATTAATTTAGTTACTGGATGGTGAGGGTCTAAAATAACAGGATGAATTGATGACAGCTCAATCCCTTCAATACAGCGCAATCAACCTCCAACTCGGATAAACCAATATGATGCGTCAGACTCTGGTGCTAAAGTAAGAAGTCGGCTTGTGGCAGGAATAGGCTTCCCATTCTTCAGCAACATGTATTCCTCAGGAAAACTGTCTAACAGTGAATTTTGAAAGATAAGAAATTCTGACATTCGATAATCTTCAGCAGTAGGACTGGTTTGGTCACTTCTTCTATTTTGAACTACAGCCTCTACTAGCTCCTTCCATGTATGGTACTCCCTAGGGTTAGGAATAAGAGGAGACGTCACTGTGCTTCCACTGAAGACACTGTTCCGTTGCTCTGCTTCAATTTCTGAAACATTAATATTTGGCATTACTGGCCATTCTGACTCAGGTTTATGAAGGAATAATAGGCCTTGATTCCATCTGTGTGATAGAGACAATTCAGCTAGTGTTTGACCCCATGTGACTTCATCTGCTGGATTCCTGTTGAGTCCACATTCCTCCAAGAATGGCGATCTGTTAATTCTTGAATTTCGGCTATTCTAATAATAATAATTATAATAATTATTCTTTAGATTTATATAGTGCTTTTCTCACTACTCAAAGTGCTCAGCAATTGCAGGTTAAGGGCCCAGCTCAGGGGCCCAAAAGAGCAGAGTCCCTTTTGGCATTTACGGATTCGAACTGGCAACCTTACGATTGCCAGTGCAGATCCCTAGCCTATTCTGGTTCCCACAAATACTTTATTCAGACAGTAGCCAAGATAACACAGTTGTGGAATCAGACCACAGAACCACTTGGTTTATTGTTAAAGTAAGCTAATTTTCTAAGAGTTTAGCTACCTGTGCTCCATTTAATGTGGCACATAGCTCTAGTCCTGGTATGGTTTGTTGACGCTTTGGTACAACTCTAGATCTGGCCATAATGAAGATAAGATGAATATTGCCATCTTTATCTTCGGTTCTCAGGTAAGAAATGGACCCATAAACTTATTCGGAGGCATCACAGAAAAATGTGAATCTGTCTGGTAATAGGAAATAAGTCCATTATCAACAGGTGTATAACATCTTGGGATAATAATGTTATCCAGAGTGTATAGTTCTCCCTCCTAATCATTCCAGGCTCTTAATAGATCTTCAGGCAACTTAGGGTCATCCCAGTCTCTTTGTTTAAAACTCAATTTCGGGACCAGGGCTTTGGCACGTGTGGTGAATAGAAGAATATACCCCAATGGATCATACTGACTGACGAGTACTTTATATATGTGGCACATAGTAACAGTTGTCTTCTGCATTAGATTAGACTTGTACCTGAACGTGTCTGAGGAACAATGCCACTTTAAACCTAAACTGGATTCTGTGTAATCTGATTGATCCTGTGACAACCAGAGTTCTGTACTAATTGAACAAGCTTCTTGTGGCAGATGTTCTAGCATCTTGGGAAAATTACTAGCCTATTGACGAAGGTCAAATCCACCATTTGACAAAAGATCTCTTAGTTGTCTATCAGTTGCTTTGCCCTCTGGGTTGATGGTAGACTCTGCAAATAGTTGTCCACATAGAAGTTCCTTTCTACTAAGGATTGGATCTCATCCCCTGATTCAGTGTTGTCCATGACATGTCGTTGAAGAGTAAAAATTGCACAAGAAGGGCTGCAGATGGTCCCAAAGGGAAATACTTGTCATTTCTAGATAAGGGGAAGTACTACTTTCCAAATTATGCCATACAAAATGGAGAAGAGGTTTATCTTCAGGTTAAAGGCAGATTTGGTGAAACATTCCTTTAATGTCACTACCTACTGCTACAGGATGTTCCTGAAAAATAAGAGCACTCCTAATAGGGACAGACCTAGGTATTCATTCAGGCTATGTCCACGATATTTAAAGGAGCAATAGAAAACAACCCGGTTCTTTCCATTATGCTGAACCATATGGCGAGGAATAAACTAAGACTCTTCAAAAGAGGTGATTGTTTCTGTTGGTAACTTAATAACATATCCAGCCTCCTCCAGTTTTTTAATTTCTTCATTGTAGGCAGCTGCCTTTGTAGAGTCCTTTGTTAGACATCTTTCGATGTTTCAAATTCAGCATAACAACTTCTTGGTATGCTTGTAGACAAGACATGTCTTTCTTGCTGTGGTTGAAGGTTTTCTTTAAGCAGTTGTGCTGGACCTTGTAATGTCTACCCTAATCTGGTCTTAAATGCTGCCGGGCCCCTGGTAGTCCAAGGCACAGGTGCAATAGGGGTGATCAAGTGTGGATGATCAGCTCCAATCAACAAGAGAGGGCATGCTTTATTAACAGGCTGTAGTGGAAGACCCTTTAAGTGGTTGTATCACTGCTGCAGGTCTGCTATTGGGTATGAGTGTTCTGCAAGGCTCAGTTGTTCAGCTGTAAAGGCTCTTGTGATAGGATAATTATTGTAAAGTTGCGAAACTGAAGCTATTCTGAAGGATACTGAAGTACCATTTGGTGTCTTCACATCTGGTCTAATGGTCCTTAGCATTAGATCCTCTGGTTCTCCTTTCAGACCTAGTTTCTGGGTAGCAGCAGATAACAGGATAGTTTTCTCTGACCCATAATCAAGAATAGCATATGTGTCTAAAACTTGGTGTTGCAGACGAACTTTGATTATTTTAAGGAGGACACGGCTGGAGCCTTCAGGTTTATCTAGGTACAGAGTTTCACTGGTAGAAGTTACTAAACAAATTTCTTCCTTTGGTGATCTATCATTTACTTCATGCAGGATTTGAAGATTGTTACAGAGATGACATGGTTTCTTAAGTGTGCACTGAGCAGCTTGATGGGCTCGTCCATGCCTCCAGCACCTGTTCTTAGTTTTAATCCAGTTGATTATCTGCTCCTTTTAAGCTGTTGAAATTGAGAGCATTGTCTCAGGTAATACTCAGTACTATCACAGTATGGGCAGAAAATAATGACAATTTTACACAATTTTATCATTTTTTAATATTTTCTATTTCATTTGTGCTGAACAAATCTGCTTTTTCCCTTTTTCTTTTATTGCCCAGCATGGGCCAATTTGTAATGAAATTTAGGTGAATTTTAAGGTGTAAGGGTTTTTACTCTAAATGTCTACAGCACACAACATATCCTGCCCCAGCGCCAAAGTGCTTATAATGAATGCCTTCAACATTGCATTCAAATATCTCAAATACTGGGCTTTGTTATTTTCTACCAGCCATATTGATCTCTGCCTGCGGTGGGCTGGTGCCCTGCCTGAGGTTTGTTTCCTGCCTTGTTGGCTGGGATTGGCTCCAGCAGACCCCGTGACCCTGTAGTTAGGATATAGCGGGTTGGATAATGGATGCATGGATATTGATCTCTGATTCCATCTGAGGCACAAACAATTTACAGACAGAATTTTGCCACTTGCAGGCCTGAAAAGATATAAAAATTAGAAAACAGAACCTACTGTGTTCTGACAGGTGTGACCATGAAAATCACAGTAGTGTAAAGGTTAGGGGCAGTGAGACTTGAATAGCCCACCATAAGAACTGTAAACCCATAATGAGCAGAGCAAGAGCAGGTAATAGGAGTATGGACAGGCATAAAATGAGAGAGACAGCATCTGAGATTAAGAACAATACTGTATATACATTACCTAAACCTGATTATCCAGATTAGAATTGCAGGAAACCTGGAGCCTACCCCAGCAGGTTTGGATGCAAAGCAGGAAAAATCCCTAGTATGCAATATGTATAATATGGCTGATGCTAAGAACAAAAGAATATGATATTTCAACTATCTATTTTCAGAGAGAGAAAACATTGAAAAATAGGGACAGATATTTTAAAACATAATTCTGCTACTGGATTACTTTCATAATATCAGGTATTTTGAGCTGTGAATGTTAACTAAAAAGATAAATTAATAAATATAGCATAAATACAAAAACACCTTAGTATGCTTAGCTTTTCATCACTTGGCAGACTCTCTTTGCCTACCTACCTGCAGTTCAGCAGAGACATTGCCAGCTCTGGAGTTTTACAAGGTTTGTATCACTTCGTTGTTAAACGACGTTTTTAAAGCAAAATTGATTGGTCAGCAACAATATGCTGATCTTGTATGATGGCCTAGTTAGTCTCTCGATCAGTGACATTTTATTTTCAAAAATCAGGAGTGGTCTCCCTAGACTTTCTAGTGTACTCAGATAAAGGGATGGATATTAGAGGAGCAAACCGCAAGAAAATGATTATATTGTGTACGTTAAAGAACAATCAACAACAAATCCAATCAAATTAATAATATATTGAACACTTATTATAAAGTAAAGTTGAATAAATCGGACTCTGCAGCCGCATGAATAAAAATAATCGATAATATGTTCAGGTAAAGTACTACTTCCGGTTGATGGATTTGGCCCAAAAGTTAATGCAGATCTACAATTTTGCTGTAACAAGCACATGCCAAATTTCGTCCATCTATCTAGATGAGTTATCGTGTTTATACACACACATACATAGTTAAAAAAGGTATTTTCGGACTAAAACGAGATTCATCAAAATCTCAAGGTCGAATTTTTTCATGATTACCATATACTTTCTCTGTGCTTTGTATATTTTGTGTGTGAAGTGGCAGGTGAATTACTGTCAACAAAAAGCAGGCAGCTGACAAATATACTGAAACATTACTGACTGGTTATTTTTCTGTCCATACGGTAAAGGTTTTGTTGACCAGCACATTCCAGTTTCAGGCATTTGAATTACATATTGATATACAACAAGTGCAAAACAGGCGGCACATAAATTGGTTTTATTCCACAGGCTTTATGCACGTATTCAGCTCGCTCTGTCACCACAAATGCTGCGTGAACAGCCGCTCTCCGTCACCAGTCGGCATTCACTGGATGAATATATGCGAGCGGCTCGTGGTGGATGACTTCAAGTTTTAGAGTTAAAAGTTATAAAGGTTAAAACTAATGGCAAAATATTCATTCAAAAATGAAAACTAAAATTATTTTAGTAAATTATTATTTTATTTCAGTTTCATTTCATTTCAGTTTTAGTTTTTCATTTCGGTTTTGTTAATTACTTTATTTCAGTTTATGAAAATTTTTTTAATAATAGTTTCAGTTTTGATTTTAGTTTTCGTTAACTATAATATAATAATATGTGCTTTCGTGCATGCTGGGAGGTGCACCTTGAAATGTGAGCCATGTCTATTAATTATTGCTGTATCTCTAACATAGGTGAACTTAAAACTACAGTAGTGCCCTTCAGGGATCAATGCTGGGACAGCTGCTGTTTGTAATATACATAAACACTCCAGATGAAAATATAAACAATAAGTGTTAAAGTTTACAGATGATACCAAACTAGGTGGAATGGCAGCTTATCTAGATTCAGCAAAATCAGTGGAATTTGGATGGAATACAGAATTAGATTGATATGTGGAAGATGAAATTGAATATAAGTAAATGTGAAGTATTATATAGAGAAATTAGAAATGTTAAATATGAATACACAATGGGTGGTGTTAAACTTGAAAGTGCATGTTGGATCTAGGAGTCAAAATAGAGTTGTCACTATCTACATGAAAGTGATCAATTGATCACAGAGACATGGTTGGAAACTTGTTAAGAGCAAATATTCCACAAATGTTTCAAAGGTTTAACCCTCGAGAGAACCATAGACACATGAAATAAATGATCAAATAGTGTGGTAGAGTGTAAGACTTTGGTTACCTTAAAATCTCAGCTTGATGTTTTATTGACAATCTAGGTGAAAATGATTTAAGTGGAACTGACATTTCAATGCACATTATGAGAAGGACTTAGAAGTAGTAGTAGACTGTCCACAACCACACTGCTAAACATTTAACAGTAAGTTGAGTTAACTAGCTATCTGTTTTGAGCAAAAGTCAAGGGAGGCTGAACTTAAACTATGCAAAGACCTTGAAAGACAACATTTACATTGTTCAATATTATTATATTCCATGAGTTTAATTATAAACATAAAAACAACAATTAATATAAATAATAAAAAGCTGTTTTAGCATTATTTCATTTTTAATTTAATTTCTTTAATTATTCACTGATTAAAATTATTTCCTGCAGTGGCTGGAAAGGGGTGTGTGGCACTCCTGATATCTTTGCAAAAGGAACAAAGGTCCAAGTCTTTAGAGTCCTGGTGTTTCCTGACTTGCTATATGGTTGGGAGACATGGATGCTATCCAGTGACCTGAAACAAAGACTAGACTCCTTTGGTACTGTGTCTCTCCGGAAAATCCTTGGGTTTGACTTTGTGTCAAATGAATGGTTGCTCATGGAGTCACATTACCTGCACAGTGAGGGAACGTCAGTTACGGCACTACAGCCATGTGGCACTATTCCTCGAGGGTGACTGGGCTCACAAGACCCAAGCGACTGGACTAGGTCAAGGGAACAGCCTGGCTGTATCAGATAGATGGTTATTTCGGAGGGTGAGACTAGACATGATCAGAATGATCAGATATTAAAGACATAGGTCTATTTTATAAGCAACTAAATTTATATAATAGTATCAATCAATGCAGACAATTACTCTGGTTGGTTCACTGGTTTAAATCCAAATGACCTATATGAAATAAAAGCCTATTTTGATACATTCTGGTTCTTATATCTTTAGGTTTAAGCATTATCCTTGACATTTCTCTGTATGTAACAACTGTCCAATTTTATTGAATACAGGTCATCTGGGGCCTCATGTATAATGGCGTGCGTAGAATTCACACTATAACTTGACTTAAGCACAAATGCGAAATGTGCTTGCGCACAGAAAAATCCAGATGCAGGAATCTATGCGTTCTATAAACTTCTGTGTTCTTTCTCTACATAAATCCCGGTCAGCATGAAAAGTAACGCTGTTCACGCACCTGCTGTCCCGCCCCAACTCCTCCCAGAATTACGCCTCTTTGATTATGCAAATCAATACAAATAGCCCTTAAGCTCAGCGTTCTGTGAAAAGACAATGGGAAAAGCAAAAGGGAAAATGGAAGAATTTCAGCAAATTCCAAGTGGAGGCAAAAAGAAAACGTACTATTTGTTGGTTTAAACAGTGGTATAAACAACAAAAGGAAGTTGATCGACTGACATAGCATGTCGGAAAAACTCGAAAGCTCAAGTTCACAATGTCGCACAGTGCCTGAAATAAAAAAGAAGTGGTCAGATATCAAAGTCGACATGAAAAGGCGAGTCACAGCCCATTGTCTAAGTGTCATATGAAAGCTTATTAGGGTACAGAGAAAAAAAGGCCCACAGTGGGGAAAAAGCACGAAATGTCAACTTCAGTCTCGAAATTTCAACTTTAATCATGTAGTTTATTTTGTCATTAAAGTAGAACATCATAAACTTCATCTTAAAATTGTTTAACTAGTTTCTCAAATCACATCGTAAGTAAAGTAGCACGTTAAATGCTTTGTTTTGTATGTGTTCTTCTATGTGCTCTATGTGTGTGAATCACTACTTGCTTCTTAAACTGGCTCTCTTTCTCCAACTGGACACAGAGTCCATTAAATTCGTGATATTACAGTTCTCTGGATAATTAAAATACTGAGATGTATATGTGGTATCATTTTCATGATGATGGGAGTTAAAGCACGTTATTAAACATATGAACACGGTGGCCCAGTGATTGTATGCGACCTTGATGAAATAATTTACTGCAGCAGTACTCAGGGGTGGCTCTAGGCTCATGGCGGCCCTGGGCAGAGGGAGAATTAGTAGCTCCTTCGTCCGCCAATGTCAATATGGTATCTTATTTATGGTGGATGGCCACGTCCGTTGCAGACACTGTATAGCCGCCTCGTGCTCATGACACAAGCATTTAACTTTTGCGAAATTTGCCGCTACGTTTTAGCTGTGTCGTTATTTTCTCTTTCTGTTTTATATTCAATATATATTGGTGTGGCGGCTCCTGGGATTTGGCGGCCCTGTGCAGGTACACAGTTTGCACATGCCTAAGGCCGCGACTGCAGTACTGTCTCTTTCAAACATACTAACCTCCAATTCTTGTCCTTCCTTTTCTTTCTCCAAGTAACCGATCACCACACAATCAGCTCTGTAATGGACGTTAAGCCATCTGTAAGCTTATAACGCAGATTCTTCAAAACTTTTAAGGAACATTGAAATATCTTCGTAGCACATGTTTAATTATTCTATCCTTCACGCCAGTCCCAGTGAAGCATACAGTGCGAGGCAGGAACAATCGTGAGCGGAGCGCCAGATCCTTGCTAGCGTAGCAACACCATGTCCTTTAATTATTAACAATATAGATTATTTAAATGAAGTTAAAGTTTTATCTGTATAATATAATAAACATATTTTGCTGCATTTCATCTTAAAATGATATCGTCATCATATGTAAATACGCGCTATGTAAAGTGGCTCAGGTTGTGCAATATTATACTGTAACTGTAGTGCCAGTTTACAGTGAGGTAATTGTACTTAAAGTACAAACAGTTCTACAAGGAGCATTTGATGGACTGATTGAGTGCGTTTAGAGCTTTTGGGATGAAACTCTTTCTGAACTGCGAGGTCCGTACAGGAAAGGTTTGAAGTGTTTGGCATGAGAAGCAGTTCAAATAGTAAGCATGGCTGAGGCTGATCTTTCTGATCAGCTGCTCCGAGTGGTGCAGTGAGAGTAATATGGAAAAAGATGATCCGCTGTGGCAACCGCTAACGGGAGCAGCAGAAAGAAGAAAAGAAGAAGGTGCAGCAAGAGTATCAACGTTAAAGCAGTTATGGTATTTGGAAAAGTTTGACCATTCTGTGGACCATTATATTGTTACTGGTTAATTACAATCAAATATATTAAACTAATAAAAATATGCGGTTAATTTCAGTGTATTTATAAAGCCGCATCAGGGATGTGGACCTGAAAAGAAAGATAAACCACACAGGAACAGTAGCACTACTTTGATGCTGGGTGCCGCCAGTTTGCAAAACCGGCGGAGAACTTGCGTCGACAGGGTATGAGCTACCGTGGAAATATGTGTGGCTTTATACCAAGTGTAGGTTTTATACAATGCGATTTGAACATGGAAACGTTCTTAAGCAACATTTCTGTGCGTCGCACCGTTTATGCATGAGGCCCTGATCTCTTAGTCATCCTTCTGTACATTTTGTGCATTAAATTTTTGTTCCTGTTGTTCATTTGACCTTATTGCAGTTTTCTGATATGCCTGAAGAGGTTTCAGACATTTATTAACCCTTTGTCCTAATTATTTAAGACAAATGCTACTGTATGTTCCCCTAAAATTATTATTTCACAAATATGTGTTCAGTTCATGTTTGCAGACATCCAAATCATCATTATCAACTCTAAAGCTAGAACCAACCCTAGACAGAAAAATAGCCCATTGGGACCCATCTACATGTAATAATATTGGGTTAATTTATATACTGATATGGGAGGGTTCTTGAAGTACCTGAAGAAAAACTTGTAAAGACTGGAATTTGAACTGAGTTAAAATGAATCCACCCATCATCCAACCTGCTATATCCTAACTACAGGGTCACGGGGTCTGCTTTAGCCAATCCCAGCCAACACAGGGCAAGGCAGGAAACAAACCCCAGGCTGTGGGCCACCACAGGGCGCACACACACACCCACACACTAGGCACAATTTAGAATCGCCAATGCACCTAACCTGCATGTCTTTGGACTGTGGGAGGAAACTGGAGCACCGGAGGAAAACCACGCAGATATGGGGAGAACATGCAAACTCCACACAGGAAGGACATGGGAAGCGAACCCAGATCTCCTAACTGTAAGGCAGCAGCACTACCTACTGCACCACCGTGCCGCCCTAAAATGAGTCATGTATCTTAAAATAGTTTATTTAATCCTAAACTTTCGACAACCTACCAGGTTTCATCGTCAGATTAGACATACAGGAATCCAGAGCAATATATAGCAGATGAAGGGCTGGGTTTTTGGGATTTTGTAAGAAAGGGGGATTAATAAGGTGGGTTTCAGAATGTGTTGGTCATAAAGTCTTATTTATTATGTGGATTTTCTTTTTAAGCCTGCATATGCTGGCCTAATGTCCAAATGTGTGTTAATGGTGTTTTGTTATATAGCGACGAATCAGCAAACTCTCTGGCACTTTTAGTATTAGCCCTGAATTTTACTTGCACTGTGTCACAGTTAAATGTGTGTCCAGCTGAATTTGTATGTGAATAAATCAGAGATTATGGGTCCTTCCTTCTGATAGCATTGCAGTGTTCTTGTGTGCATATTGCAAGTGTTTTAAATTTTTCCCTCATATACAGCTGGGCATGAGCTGCATGGTATACTATAAACTGTATTCCGTGTGTCTGCTGCTGATTTCCTGCTTTTGGCATTAAAAGGACTGTCTGCAGAGTGATTGCAGGCTTTTGTACTATTATGACATCTGATCTGGAGAGGATATATGCTGTTCTTTCTGATACACCATGATGATAAGTAAGGGTGTGCTAGGTGGGTGGGGAGTCAGGTTAGAGTTGATTGTTTGCTGAAGTTTCTGTCACCTCCTATGTAAGCATTGTTTGATGAATGTCTTTGATGTGAACAGATGGAAAAGGTAGATCTTTCATTCTTTTAGTCTCCTTGGTATTACAATGAGTGTCTTCTGAATAGTGTCTTAACACAACTATGTTTATGTAAAGATGGGTGTTTGCTAGCAAAATGTAATATTTTGTCCACATAAAATTCCTTGCAATAAACACTTGTAATCAGGATAGCGCTATTAACACGTCTTTAATTGGAAATTTTAAGAGTCCTGATAATGGGGATTCCATTGGTGTGCCTTCTTTCTGTCTGTAGTAAATTCCATTAAAATGGAAGTGAGTTTTCTTGCAAAGTGATATTAGATGCATTATGTCCTTCGTGGCCAGCTTCATTCATGCCATTATGGTGGGGTCATTGTTTAGTATTGTTTGTAAAGTGCCTGTGGCCAGATAAATTGTAATCATGGTGACACGACATAAACCAGACCATGATTTCATCCTCAGTGATGGATACATTTTTCAGGAGCTGCAATGCCATCACGATGGTATTAGAAAAATATTCCAAATCACATGTTAAATGTTTGACTTGAAAAAGTCTTTTAGATAAGATATAAGTTGGCCCACTTGTTATGGATTCGACAGGTCTGAATTTTAGTGGTGTTTTATGGATGTTGGGGAGGCCGTAGAACTCAGAACAGTTCACATCTTTGGATTTCATTTTTAATAATTCTGTAAGTTTAAGCAGTTTTACAATAGAGCTTATTCAGAGTGGTGTTGATTCTATTGAACTTCCTAGGCACCCTGGAACACATTATACATACTGAAAAGAAACCAGGAAACAATGCACTTGAGGTAAGGTGTGCGTGGCCAGCCAGTTACATGCAAGACATTCAGCTGTACGTATATCTAAAAAGAACAGAAGGCTTTAAGATTGCTACAGAATGACAACAGCATTGTTATTATACCAGTCGACAAAGGAGTCATAATGGACAATGAACAATATGTCACTGCAATAGAAGAAATTCTCCCTAACATCACCACCTACGAGCAACTAACCAGCGATCCAACTAAAACCACCTTGAATGCAATCAACACCACTCTGAATATATTATAATTTTAATATAAGTGCACATTTACGTATATACCTTATATGTTAAAAGAAAATTGTCATATTGTAACGGCTCTGACTCTTGCATCAACTGGGAATGGCATCAACACCAACTCAGCAGCTGTATGAGCTGGAATTCCATATTCAAATGGGCAGCTTTAGTGCCTGTCAGAGGGAGCCTATGAAAAGAGCAAGCTTGCCACAGTCCCATAATCACCATTTTAGTGTGGCTGCCCGAAAATAATGTGCTACCTAAAGAGCAATAAAATGGGCAAAATACATTTGGTCAGTGCAGGTTAGCACAGTGCAGCACTTACATTGGTGTCAGAAGTAGGACCAGAAGATGACATATGGCCCAATTCAGCAAAGCACCAGTTGCTGCAGAGATGCAAAAATAGACTTGTTGAGCTCTTAAGAGTTGTTGATGGGAAGACACAAAGCTGAGATCTGGCAACTAGAATGCTGGCTACAATGTCAGTTCAGGAAGGCAGACAGTCAAGAGACCACCACCTCTGCAGCTATACATAAAGAAGTTTACCTAACCAGATATAATGATCAGATCACCATTCCAGATGTACTGCATCAAACACTGCTGCTGCTTCTGGGCTCTCATCACTGTTGATCACAGCAGAAAAGGGAATAACCCATCATTCAAGGAGTTTGTGTGCTTCTGCAAAGAGTATGAAATGGTTTCTAGGGCAGCTAAACAATCAAAGTAAGGGCTATGTAAAATTACTGACTCCTGAATCAGTAGTGGATGATGTCAGTATTGTGCAAGCCAGCATATAAAGCTGGCAGTTCATCATTCACATGAGTAGCTTCAGTGCCAACTATATTGAGTGCCCATAAAAGGGTGCACCTGACAGTCACACAATCACTAACTTTGTGTGGCTAACATAAGCAGTACTTCTAAAGGAAGCAGGCTATCAAAGACAGTTATAAAATTTGCAAAAACCTATTGGGTCACTACTAGCAGGCACCAAGCAGCACTGCCACAAGAAAAGATGAACAAGTATAGCGTAACACTGAACCTTGAATGAAACGATGCAGGTGATGTCCATGCTATAGCTGGGAACAAGGACAGAGTTAAGAAGGGCGAGTGACATAAAAGGGACTAGGATAGTAGTGTGAGGAGGTCCCTGTGAACACTAAATTGGAGTAACAAGGATCTGCAAGGCTGGAGAGTGACTGAACTCTAAAGACTTTGGTCACTCAATGCTCCTATGGCCATATTAGTGAGTGCAGTGGTGGAAGAATAGCCTTCACAGTAGGGTATATAATAAACAATTCTTACCAGCAGCTGGTGTCTCTGTGGCAGTCCTTTCTTATCTATATTATCTCTTTACTGTATTATTCACAAACTTTTGCCACAGAAACACCCTTTTAAACATGTCAGTAACTCAAGCTTACCGGTCAATGACAGCATTTTTCTATTGCACTTCACTGCATCTTTCTCATTGTTTCAGCTCTTCAGGAAGCATAGTTTATCCAAATAATAAAAGCTATGAATATGTGTGAATACAAGAAGAGTTTGCTTTGCATTTTGAGAAAGGTACTGTGCCTGTGTCCGGTGTTAATCTTGGTCAAATTGACTGATACATAATTACTGCTTATGAAAGCGTGCTTTGCAAATGTTTGGATCGCATAGATATGTACACATCCACATTTGCATATATGTATTTATATGTTTTTAACATCTGTTTTATGTGTTTTATTGTTTACAAAATCTATTTTTTCTTTGTCTTATTTAATATTCTTTTTGTTTTAAAGATTGTTGCTCGATATTAAACTGTTAACTACCGTGTTTCCCTGAAAATAAGACCAGGTCTTATATTAATTTTGCTCCAAAAATGCACTAGGGCTTATTTTCAGGGGATATCTTATATGAATTCATGTGCAACAATATACATTTATCCAAATACAGTCACGTCATCTTCTTTTGGAATATCGTCATAACTCTCCACATACAAACCCTGAATTCCAGCCTGAATTTCTTGCTACTCCAGCTGCTTTTAGGATCCTACGGGATCGAGGTGCGTGTTTCGATGTTAGATTAATGGTTCGATGTGGTGAAGCAAAATGCTGACATACAAATGTATTCATGTTGCTTTTATATTCAAGTGTCGCATATTCCCCAATGTAATGACACGATATAGTCTATTTTAAAAGTTTCACATCATCTGTACCATCTTTTTTTTTTTTTGCACCTTCACAATACCATCAGAATGTACAGTGGCATATTTGAGCCACAGAGGAAAGAAAATAAGGACATCATGAAAATGTCTATTTTGTGATTAAAGTGGAAATTTTGGCTTTAAACTTAAAATGTCCACTTTAGTCTCAGAAATTACTTTATCATTAAAGTAGGCCGTTGTAGACATCATCTTAAAACCGACCCAGTTAATCAATTAGGCGCTTCTGGGGCTTCCTCCTGACCTGACAGCAGCAAGCAGCAACAGATTGCCGCACAGAACACATTACATTTATAATATTCCAGCTCTCTGCACATTTGGAATTCTTAGATTTATACTTGATATCAATTTCATGATGAAATGCATTAAAATATCTATGTTACATTTTACAGAAAAATCATTTAAACTTTGTTTAAATAATGAATACTGTTAATAATTACACATATGGGGTGGCACAGTGGCAGAGCGGTCTCACAGGGAGTCACGTCCCTTGTGATCCTTGCCTGGAGTTTGCTTGTTTTCCTGGTGGGTTTCCACAGTGTGCTCAGTTTTCCATCCAAAGACATGAAGGCTTGGAGATTTGGTGAAGCTACAATAATGTTAGTGTATGTGTGTGCTTGTGTTCACCTTGTGTTGAGCTGATACCCTGTCCAGGGATTTTGTTTTTGTTTTGCACCCAATGCTTGCTGGAATGGGCATCCCAATTGATGGATGTAATCATTAAACACCAATTCCAAAGATATTGTGGCAAGGTGTCCTGGGAATTTAATGGATGTTTGGGCACACACATAACATCGCATGAGGTGGCCTTAGGTGCCTTACTTTTCAGCTGACGATCTTGACTAGGGCTTATTTTTGGGGTAGGGCTTATATTACAGAGCATCCTGAAAATTGTGCTAGGGCTTATTTTTGAAGTAGGTCTTATTTTCGGGGTAACACAGTATCACAGTCTGTAAAATCAAGAAATTCAACGAGATCAACTGGTTGGCAACCACTACTTTAATGTTAAGGACATCCAGGAAAACAGAACTAAAATGCCAAGTTACATCAAGACTGGCAGACAAATTTTTGTTATTACGTTTTCAGGTCTTTGGTCTTGGAACAAAAGTAATGTCAAAGTATACAACACAAAATGCATGAATTCTAGCATTCAAGCAGATTTCTTTAAAATACAGAACAAGTACCATTTACTTGAAACTACACACTGACTGAAATTAAAAGGTATTGAACTGAGTAAAACCTATAGAATATCCATCCATCTATTATCTAACCCACTATATCCCAACTACAGGGTCACGGGGTCTGCTGGAGCCAATCCCAGCCAACGCAGGGCAAGGTAGGAAACAAACCCTGGGCAGGGCACCAGCCCACTGCAGGGCACACACACACCAGGCACACACTAGGGCCAATTTAGAATCGGCAATGCACCTAACCTGCATGTCTTTGGACTGTGGGAGAAAACTGGAATACCCAGAGGAAACCCACGCAGACAAGGGAGAACATGCAAACTCCACACAGGGAGGACCTGGGAAGCGAACCTGGGTTTCCTAACTGCGAGGCAGCAGCACTACTTACTGTGCCACCATACTGGCAACCTATAGAATATGTAAGTATTATTTCAATATATTAAATTATTTTTCTGAGGCTTTTATGCAGATTTTGGGGTCTAAACCAAATGTTTTGTATTTGTATTTTATTAATACGTAATAGACACTAACTAGAATCATACACAAGAAAAAAACAGGAAATCTAGGAATCATGTTCTTTATTTTACACGTGGAACATGTTTTTAGACATCAGAACCAGCAATCAAAAATCAAGGTAACATAGGCTGAATTAGAAAACATTTTAAAATAAAACAAAATTACATACATTAAACACCAAAATCCGTATGATAGGGCTGTAAAGCTAATAAATGAAAAAAGCTGCCTGTTGGGTAATGTGAAAATAGCTTTTTGCATTTTTAATCCAAGATACCCACAAAGCAATAGATACCCAGAAGGATATTACAAATATAAATCACTAACAGTACTTTGTCTTTTAAACACATTAATTGCATTTTATTTTCTGGGGAACACAGGTAAATAGGTAAATACACAAGAAAAGGAAGCTAATGTGAAAGCAAATATGACTTCCATAATATATTACTTTTTGTTTATTTATTTGTATTTTTAGGCACAATTATTGCAGTGATATTTCATAGATGAAGTAGAAATGAATTATAATAAAAAGCACGTCATTGAGCAATTCTAGAGATGTTTTAATGTGTCTGTTTTAAGTTATATTAACATGTTTCACATATAATAATATAATGATAATAGAACATTGTTTTGAATACCATTACATAATTTTTGACATTCACTTCACTTCTTCAGATATACACTAAGCAATATGTAGAAATAAACATGTTAACTTATTTCAATTAAATTAACTTGGATTTTCCAGGACGCTATCTCTGCTAAGTAGACACCTAAATTTAACTCAATCAGCAGGAAGACTAATAGATATAGTAAAACTGACATCAACTATTTTCAATTTATAAACAGAAGAAAATACAAAGAAAATTGTCAAATAAAATAACTTCTCTATTTACTGCTTTAAACTATTTGCTGAATTTCCCATGCTTAATGATGCCTAAATTGTATTAATATGCATTAATTAAATCTTTAACCCTCTGATATAACTGGCACAGACATTAAGAACTGAAAACATAAGGCAAGTAGATTTTATTATTGTGTCATCACCCTTTTATACAAGCAATTGGTTACTATAGAAATTCTGAAAAGCGTTGGATAAATGATTATTTTTATTGAACAAGATGAAGTAATTTTCTGTTGTAATGCCTCCACTTCTTAGTCATTTCTTTAAGTACTGAAAGAAGAGAAGAGAAAAGTGTTACTAAAACAGGGATACTGAAATCTTTAGCTGCTTTCAACAATCACAAAGTACATCACTAGACTATTCATTATTTGAGAAAAACACTGTAAGACATGCTGTTATGTAACAAAAATCTTGCACTGTTAATATTCAGAAAACATTAGGTAATACATTATAACATGCAAATACAGTTACATATTTAGGAAAATAGAAAGAAAGACTGTTAAAAGCAATAAAGGTTTTGTTAATCAATATATTGTATTGTGCTGTATTGGGAAGAAAATGTTATCAACCACAGGTATTACACTGATTTTAAAAGATACTTCTACAGAAAGTGAACATAAATACTGTTCAAATAGATACCTATCTTTAGATGAATGTTGTTTCAGGCTTTCAGAGCTTCATTTGAAGAACCAGGGAGGAATTATCATCACCTAAAACAAATGAGCAAAAACATTAGCCCAAGCACAGAAAAAGTTAACTGTGCACTTAAAGCATTTTATTTCTGTAAGTTTTAACTCTTTCAACTACATATTTTCTCTAAAGTATATACATAGTACAAAATATAAATTTGGTTAGAAGTAAATTTCTTTTGTTGCATTAAATAAAGTATTTATAATATTTTAGATTTCTTCATAGTATCTTGGATGCTTTCTGCCAAAATTTGAATCCTAATTGCATATATGATTTTCTAATTGCAGTACGAAACTACATTCTATTTTCTGTTAGGTTAGGTATACTGTAAAGGGAGCAAATTTATGACTAAGAGGATATTTAATATAATTTTTAAATATACTTCAAATATTAAAGATAAGTCACTACATGTAACTCCTTAAATGTATTTTTGAATTCAAATAAAACCGAAAAACAAAACAGTATTTGAGGAAAATATTCATGCAACTGAAACAGCATGTGCATAAAGACTGTGGGTTGTTGTGATAACTATTATTGTTCAATATATTACTAACTGCTTTGGCAGCTAAACCTTAAACAAGGTAATAAAGCTGTTTCTGAATATGAATATAGCCGATTTCCCAACATCACATGATTTCTGCTAGTCTATTAATTTTATATGTAACCTGCCTGGAAGTTCCTATTGTGTGTATTTTCAATGCAAGCCACCAGTTATGTAATGTGATCGGCTACAAATCACAGTAAATTCAAAAGCAAAACTCTGACCTCTGTTGTGTTCTACAGCAGGTAAGTAAAGAATGTGCAGTATTATCAATGAATAGGCAAACATAGCTTTTTAGCTATTTTACATATACGAGGGATGTTCAAAAGTTTCCACACTTTTTTTACTCTATTTTTAAAATTTTCAAAACAAATGACATCACTTTTCTACATAGTCACCTTCATTTTTGCAATTTCCCACCGCGTACCAACTTTTTAATGCCCAATTACTACTCATCCTGCTTTCACCGTTTCCAACGTAAATATAAAAGTCGGAAACTTTTGATTGTCCCTCGTAAGATTTATTGGTTTAACTTTATTTACTCTAAACAACACAAAGGGAGGAGTGCTAAATCGTTACTTTTTATTATTATAGAATAATTATAATTATTTTTAGACTGAAAGAAATCACTTTTTGGTAAACAGTTTTGCTTTATTTTAACTTATAATTTGAGTCCTATGTAAATGTGATCTGTCTGGTTGAGGAACTGCAAACTGCAAAGAGCAATAATTGATGGAAACAAAACACAGTTTAACACAGTTTTATTAAAAGAGAGAATTTGGTACTGGCTGGGCCAATGCATTTTGTCCTTATAGAATAAAGAGAAATGTACTAATGCTGGTGAAATGCTTTTGAGATGTATGTGATGCCTCATTAGGTTAAAAACTAGAAGGACCAAAGTACAGAGGGAGAATCAGAATGGTCTTGGGAGGAATAAGATTGTATTCTTTCAGACAGCACACAATTCTGAACAGGGTGCACATGGACGTGGTTATCCTGTTTAAATAACGAGTAGCTCAGAAGGAAGAAGAAGGTCTTCAAGAGTTATAATTCTTTAATGGCAGACTAAGGAATGTAAGAACACCACAGATCACTAGAAGAGAGTTCCACCAAGGTGTCCCCGTTTAAAAGAGGATATTTGCTGAAACTGCAAGGGTTTTTTCTGTTTGTCTGGGAGTGATCTGAGGACAGGGATTAATGTTGCCTCAAACCCATAGGCTCACCGAGTGTGAAGCTGGGAGAAAAGGCTGGTACTACAATGGTGGGCAGGAGAGAGAGAGAGAGAATTTTAAGAAGTGAAAGGAGAATGATGGAGTATGCTGATGGGTAGATGGGTACGAGGACAAGCCATCTCTCCCCAGACATTTATTTCTATATTGGTAGGCCTAAATTGGTTGATGACTACAGTTACTGTTTGTGTTGTACTTTGTGGATTAACTTTTATTGTCTATTCATTTCTGTCTTTAATAAAAAGGATTTTATGTTTAAAAAATCTGGTTTCCTTGACATTATCTCTGGGTTCAGGGACCTTCGCATGTGGCCTATACTAACCAAATCTTATTGTCTGTAAAAGCTGAAACAACATTAGTTTAATCTCAGAAATATATACAGAATTGCCCAACATGCTATATTATAAGATGGTTTAAAATATACAGCACTAATTAGAAACCTAAACAGGGACACTGATCCAGTTTGATGTTCTACATGTAGGGTCAATTTAGCACTTGTACAAAACTGATACATCTTAATTACTTACTTGAAGTCTGTTTGTATTTAGTGGTTTCACCACCTAGAAAGAAAAAACAGAGCACTGAACTTAAGTGTGTCTATCAGAAGCAAACATCAGATGAAAGTTGGCAGAAAAACAACATTTATAACTTCAGTACTTCATAAGAAGAATTCAAAATGTTTGTCAAGTGTGATATGAACGTATAAGATGCACTTTTGGCTTCACACTGCAGCATCAAACTGTATAGGACCTTTCACAAAAGATTCATATCAGATACAACAAAGATATCATTTTGTAAAACTGTTAACCTCTGGTAGATTTACTTATAACTTCAGTATCAAAGGAATATGCCACTTATTTATAGCATTTTATTGCCATAAGAAAACTTTAAAATCTAATTCAGTCAAATTTTTTGATCTCTTTTGGAGAGATCAGATCAATTTGTGATCAGTTGTTTAAAAACTATAAAACTTATAGGCAAACTATAAGAATAAAGTATGTGCATTTTGAAATCATTTTCTTTTATATAAGTTCTCTTTTATAGATAAACAAACAAATTAATAATCATACATAGTAATCTTTTCTTTTATGAAAGAGAACATTTCAAAATAAATCTTTGTAAAATCTAATTAAGCTTAATTAGAAGAGAAACAGAACTAGATTAAATCAAAACTGCTTCAGTATTTCTCAGTGTTTTCAAATTAAAATCATGAGAACAACTCAGACATGTCCTCTCTCTCTTTCTGTTACCTGATCTATTCCTCTTCTTCCATGCAAATACTCCAAGTCCGACAGCAGCAATAGCAAGCAAGATCCCAATAACAACACCAATTATCCACAGGGAATCTGGAAAATTAACCAGAAATAAGCTTTGTTAAATACTGCCATTAATAAAATTATAAGTAAGGATGAGGATTATTTGGATAAAACAGGAATCATTTAAGCACCAGTGGACTATGCATATCTAGTACCAGAAATATAAACAAAAAATTAAAAACAAAATCTCTTTCAGAATAAGACACACTTAATGTATGAATAATAAGAAAGTATGGTTAATTCATTATTTGTATGAAAAAATGATAATTTTAATTAAGATGAATGTGAAGTAAAACAGAGCCATCTTCATTTAAAATATTAAATTCAAATAAGTCTATAGAAAGACTGAGTCTGCCTTCAAAGTGACACTTGATTTTTTTAATGGAACGTTGTGTTGAAATAGCTCTTCTTTCTTCCCTGTCCTAATTTAGTTTCCCAAAAAGCTGTCAAAAGCAGTTTGTGAGCTGTCTAGATGTGCTTTGTCTTTTCTGATAGCTACAGTGTTGGACAGCAAACAACAGAAGTAAAATGATGCAAATGCCAGATTTTTTATGCTTCTAGTATTTCACTAATACTGACTAATTAGCTAATTTCTCAAACAAATTATATGTACAGTAGATCATGTACTGTGCAATTCTGGGAAAATAGTGAAATAAGATATTTTTAGGGTTTAAAAACTAAAGTAGATGAATCTTTAGAACAATTTAGGGAAAGCGGCATAAGGTATCATTCAAATTTAAAATGTGAAATGGGTCACTTTTCTCTTCAATTTAAAAAAGACAATTCAAGAATTTTTAAGACATATCAGGAGATACAGTAGCTTTATAATAATTGAGGATCTTCATGTGTGCTTCGTGCACAGTTTATCACCTATCTATGAAAAACTAGATCCCTTAACAGTTGAGCCTACAGTATGTCATGTGACAATATAACACAAATATGAGTGACACTAGCTATGGATAGGCGATAGAAAGTATGGATGTAAAAATTAATTCTTGTCAGAAGCCGTTTTATGTTAAAATCATATCAGCTGGTGAAGACTTGATAGATGAGAGAAAGTGTCATACTTGATGAAATACTTCAGATTATATTTAGGGTAACTGCTTATCTAGTTAGAGTAAAATGGGGCAAATTAAAGTGCTTATTCCTCATTTTCTTTATGCAAGTGTGTTGGTTAAAACATTTGTTAACAGTACACTTCATGTGGGATGAAAACCTACATGGTTAATTAGTTTAAAAATGAAGAAATGTAAATGGTTTTGGTTATGTCTATAAAAGTTTTAGGTCTTCTAAGAGAGTAGCTAGTGGCAGATCTAATCAAATTTGGGACAGTTTGGAAACCTTCCTATAATTGGCTTCATATTATTTGCTTGTTTAGATATGCAAAATACTGGAAGATCCCAAATTATATACATAATTGTATTTAGTGAAATATTCACTTGTAGTCCATTTCCAACCAGCAGGCAAGTTACATACTCTATGGAAAGAGTATTTAATTTTTTTCTGTTTTGTGAAAATCTGAACTTGGCTGCTTGGCTCTGAATAAGCATGAACAGTATGTACTGAACTGTCTAATTGTACATTTTATCAATTACATGAATTTCTTATGTACATCAAAAACATAACAAAGAAATGGATGTTCAGAAAGTCTTCCTTATTTTGACAAAAGTAATTAAAGTTGTTAAAAATACTAGTCTTTTTCCCAAGTTACCTTAGAAACAGAAAAATATCAGTTTAATGTGTTTTCCCTTGCTTTCTTTCAATATGTTTCCACCTAGTGTATTTTGAAGAGTAACTTTTAGTATTTACCATTCCTTTGTGGGTTGTATGGAGTTTTCTTATCTACAGGAAAGCTGTTGTGGGCCACAAGGCATGAGTACTCTCCTTTCTCTATTTCATTTGGTGTTTTTTCAGCTTTAAGATCTTTTTCACTTGGTAGGTCCCATCATCATTGGGCAGCACTTCTCCACTTTCTACATCCAGATCTCGAGGTCCACCATTGTGCCAAATTACTTCAATGTCTCGTGGAAAAATCCTGTAACATGGCAGGTGACTTCTGTTCCAGATTCTGTTCTCTTGTCAGTCACAAATATCTCGGGGTAGCTACACACATGAAACAAAGAACAAAAAGCATTGGAACTTAAACAAAAAAAAAAATATTTTAGAAAGCTGAAACCTTCTGGAATTACTCCAATGCAAAACCAAAAGAAAAAAGCAAGTACACAGTAGTTAAATACACAAAACTTTAAAAGAAATAATATTTTGGCTGAAAAAACATTACATTACTACATCAAACAATGAGAATTAAAATAAACTGGGCAATTGGGAAAATAAAAGTTATCACATTAATATTAATGAAAGATTTACTGAGATATATTTTAATAATTTAAAAGCAAAATCTGAACTGACACTTTCATTAATATTTAAATAGACTTTTAAAACATAAACATTTTAGTGGATCATTGATTTTTGTCCTCACAAAATAAAGTTAGAAAAGAGAATAAATGAGTGATAATGTCCTCTTTCATTACCTTGGAACATGATAGAATAATTGAATAGTTTATATCATTGATTTTTCTTTATTTTCTAGAATATCATTCTTTCTCCAGTTTCTGAATATGTCTATAGTAGATTATAATGTACTTGGGGTAGTACTTTATAGGACAAATTACAATAATCTTTTTCTGGATGTACTGTAGTTAGTGCTCCATAGCCCTTTGACCCCAGATCCATTCTGGATGTATCATTTTATGTGTTCACATCTATATATTTCCTCCAGGAAATATCAATTACTATGATTGTCTGTAGATTTAGTCAAATCATCAAGACGTTGCTACTGAGTAAAGTCCTGCTTTCCTATAACAAACTAAACATGTAGAACATAAAATGAGGGTGTACATGCTGAGATATAAAATAGTAATCACATCCTCTTCTTTATATGGGTTCACATATCAGAATATAGCTAAGAATTATCTAGTCCTTACCAAGTTGTAAAATTAAATTAATGTAACCTCACATTATAAACTACACATAAAGTTTAAAATTGTCATTATTCATTCAACAAAAAGTGACTATGACTTACTGATAATCAGTACATGCTAATAGCACTATATGAAAGGAGAAGCTTTGGCTGTTCAGCTTAGAGCATTCAAGTCTGTGGTAACACCTTGCCAAGAACAATAGATAGCTATAGTGATCTCAGAGAGGCTTTCAAAATTACAGTTTTATTTAGTTTGCAATAAAATGGTTTATGACACTGTAGGTACTGTATATAACATTACCTGTATGGCATAAAGTAATGTCTAGACCAACCAGTAATTGGTTGAAAGGAAGATGTTAGTTATATTAAAAACACCCAAACACACAAAAAATGCTTAATGTAAATATAAATACAAACATACCTAAAAATATCTTTTGAAGATATTGCAAATAAGTAACACTGTTATAAATAAATAAATGCAACTATCTTGAAGCTACTGAAACTAAACACAAAACTAAAACATACCCTTAAAAATAACAAAAATATAAAATGTAATACCCAGCACTGAACAAGATCAATTCTTTTCCACAAACCTTTTCTGTTCAGAGTCTCTGCACCATGCCCAACATACTTCTTCAGCCATTCAATGCATGTTCCTTCCAAATATCCTTTATTCTGCTGACTGTTTGCTATGTTAGGATCCAACCTAATTTTACTTGTTAGCCCACGTTGATTGGCGGCAGTCCAGGTTAGGGTTTCTTTGTCAAAAGAAACATAATCATCTCCATCATAGCCATACTGTAGAAAACCTCGAATGGTGTTATCGTCATCCAACTCACAGCCATACATTAACTGCAGTGTGTGGATTCCTAGAGAGAAATGGAGCATAAAAGAATTATTACATCTAACATAAGCATACCTTTAATGTATTTGTCTCATACAGTAATATTATAATAACTACTGAAATTAGAAAAATCCAATTAATAAATTTGTGCAAAAATGTATAGATCTATGTTTTACTAAAATGGAAGCAAAATGCTGCAGCAAAACACAAAAACTAATAAATATAAGAATTTTTGGTGCTATGAGTTAGACAATCCTGTTTTCTTCAAGCTCTGTATATACATAAAGAGAGGAGGGAAATTTTAAGTTTCCTATTTAATCAGAATATAACAGGTAGAAAAGTTCAATTTTCCTAAACCTTTAAAAGCTGTTTCTCAATGTGCATTTACTTCTTTCTACTGACATTTGCACAATGATTCTGAATCAAAATGCTTATCTTGACAGTTCTGTCACATGGAAACTACTGTACAAAATATGCTATACTGATACAGTATTTTATATAGAGTTCAATTAGTTTAGTGTTTCCCTCAATTCAAAAATATTTTCAACATTTACAATGAAACTCCAGCATATCTGACATTAATGAAGTACACTGAAGTGCACAGTGAAATGGAGGTCAATGTGTCAAAACCCCTCTCTGTGGAGTTTAAATGTTTTCTGTATGTCTGGGTTGGTTTTCTCTGGGCACTCCAATTTCCTTCTACAGCCCAAAGAAATGTGAGGATGGGCAATTACTGGTTCAAGATTTCTTTGAAATAAAAGAGTGTGGTCATGTGTAATTGTAACAGTTTGACCTGTGATGGATTTCCATTTTTCCAGGGTTGACTCCTACCCTACCAAAGGGAACAGCAGGTACAGAAATGAAAGGATAGATACTACAATGTGTTTTAGAAAGGCAGTACTACCAATGACAACACAGAGAAACAAACTTAGAAAGGAGCCAAATGAAGAAAAAATATACCATGAAACAAAGACTCGCATTAAAATATGTACAATGTGATTAAGCATTATTATTTCTTTTACTTATTGATCTCAGTTTTCTATAGACATGTCATAACTGGTAAGGGAAAAACAGTCAATAACTTGTATATTATATGCATTTAAAATATGCACAATATCAAACAAGGGCAGCATGGTGGTGCAGTGGTAGCGCTGCTGCCTCGCAGTTAGGAGACACGGGTTAATTTCCCAGGTCATCCCTGCATGGAATTTGCATGTTCTCCAGTGTCTGCATGGGTTTCCTCCCACAGTCCAAAGACATGCAGGTTAGGTGCATTGGCGATCCTAAATTGTCCCTGGTGTGTGCTTGGTGTGTGGGTGTGTGTGCCCTGCCGGGTTTGTTTCCTGCCTTGCCCTGTGCTGGCTGTAATTGGCTCCAGCAGACCCCGTGACTCTGTAGTTAGGATATAGCGGGTACATAAAAACATGATCAGAGAAAAACAAGAATTGATACTCATGTTCAGGAAAGTGGGAGACAAATAATGAGCTTGTCAATAATAATTATATTGTTTTAATTTAAAAGGTAAATGAATTTGAATATATCTATTGTGTCATTTTGTAATAAGACTGAGAGAATAATTTTTATATATATTGTGGTCCCCAGCCGCCAGGCGTGCCCCACTTCCAGACCCTCATCTGCCACATCCGGCTGAGGCAGGAGCCCGGCCGGGGCCAGTAGGACGGAGGAGGGCTTGTGCCTCCTCCAGACTGAGAGGGGCGTCTGTCCTGGTTATGTTGGGGCCTGGCCTTGGAAGCCCAGCCCTGTAGGGACCGCGGCCACCGCCAGGCGGCACCCCAGTGCCTAAATATCCGAGCCCAGCACTTCCTGGTGTGGCGGAAGTGCTGGGGAAGACTTTGGGAGACACCCGGAGAGCTGCGGGGGACAGCGGCACTTCTGCCACGCTGGGGCGTGGCCAAGGGAGGAATGCCGGGAACACTTGGTGCTCATCCGGGAGCTGTATTTAGGGGCCGCCTCCCTCCAGGCATTAGCAGAAGTCGGGTGGAAGAGAAGGGAGCTGGAGTGAGGACTAGAGGCGCCAGGAGAGAAAGGCATAGAGACTGTGAGGCTTGGACTTGGGGAATCGGTGCTGGGCTGGGGTTTGTGTGCGTGAACTGTAAATATTAGTTTAATAAGCGTGTGTTGGGTGAAATATGCTGTCCGTCTGTCTGTGTCGAGCCAGCGTCCACAATATATATATATATATATATATATATATATATATATAGATATATATATATATATATATATATACACACACATTATTAATCCCAAGGAGTAATTGTCTTTTCATAAGAGTTAGCCATTGTGCAGCTCCCTGGAGCAATTTTCAGGTTAACAGTCTTAACAGCGAGTAGGATCCTTTACTGGTACTAACAAGATTTGAACTGGCAACTTTTTAGATACCAGCTGTGATGGACCTTTGGGCACTGATATCCGGGGCTGCTGTGTCTCATCATTTGTGACACAAACCGAGCCGCGTGACTCAGGGAGTCTTGTGCTTAATAAGAAGCCATTCTGCAGATTCTGAAAGTTTACAGTGAGTGAAAAATGGACATGGACAAGGATTCACAGATGGGAGGTTAAGAGTGCAGAAAGAAGCCTGGAAAAGGTAGAAGGTCACATACAAGCCACGCCATCACATTTATGGTAAGCCACGTATGTTTAGACGCCAGGACCCCAACCCGCTGTTTTCAGACACACTCCTCTGGTGTCCTCTCCTCCATTAGTCAGTTTATTGCATACGCTGTGGTGGCTGGAGGAACAGCTTATGGCCACGGGAAATAACAAAAGATGACATTATTTGTGTAAAACTGCACATGGGGGGCACAACCCTTACTTACTGACACATTTTAACAAGATTTAAAAAAATAAAAAGACATTCTACAAACAGAAATAAAAACTGTGATTAAAATGAAACTCACATTTTTAAATTCTGAGTGCAAAAACAGAAAATTAAGGAGATAAATGAAGTGAGAAGCTCACTGTGTGACAAGAATTAGCCTCAGATTAAAAAAAAAAAAAAGATTTGTTATGAAAGCCTACAGACACAGCGGCCTTTCAGGACTCAGGACAGACATGTGGCCGTCACTAACGGTGAACAGTGGGTGACAGTCACTAATAGTCAATGTAAACTCGATCAGTCGCTGTCTGCCTCCTAATGCTACATCCACTGGGGGCGGGCTCCAAAGAACTGACTGGCCAATCTGTGACAGCATCAAAAGTACAGACAATACAATTAAAAGTGAGCAGCTTGGTAAAAATTGGAGTGTGTGTGAAATTGAGAACTGTAACCCTGCACAAGTTTAACGTATGGAAAATGTTCCACCACCAAGAATATTCAGGCAACAGTCTTGTCATCAAACAGACCACTGATAGAGGGGCCAATAAGAAGGCTGACGTGACTTTACAAAGTAAATGGCAGGCAATAGTCCACCACCTAAGAGCGGAGTAGACCCCTGGTATTTAAAAAGGACACATCAGAACACACAACTTGTCCTCACTTATCACACATGAGCTGCAGCGGCCTGGCAGAGTTTTGTTCTGTCAGTGAAAACAAAATTAGACCAACCACTGTGACCTGCTCGATGAAAATGCTACAGAAATGGAAGCATGCTTTAATAAAAGGCAGCTCCTATCCATTGAACCTGATGCCAGGACTGGGTTGTGACCAGATCTCCAAGCAGCAGGTTAGCACTGCAGGCTGGTGGTGGCCGTGTTCTTCTGTGCAGTCGGCACACGTTCAGTCACTTGATATGAGGACTGCAGTGGTTGAATGGATGGATTTCTGAACATCGATTCCAGTAGGTGACCCACTCCACATCAGAAATGTTGTCATCTTTGACTGGGATTTAGAGCAGGATAAAGATCAATGGTACTTTACAACATTTACAGGACAAACTGGAGCTGGCATGGGTCATTGTTCCTGTGCCACACTTTCTTGAGTTGACGCTACAGTGAATTCAGATGATTCTCAGGGCTAATGGGGGAGAAACCTGCTAAAATGGTAGGAGTGAGGAATAAAGTCACCGTTAACTATACAAAATAAAAATTTGGATCTGCGTAAAGTGTGTAAAATAACAAGAAACCGTATCCATGCCTTTCTTTTCCTTTCTCAGGCTGTGAATGGCGCTGCATTAAAAATGATTAATTTAGCCATCATGTCACCGCCCTCATTCAAATATGTGACACTACAATTTAAAACTACTGCCGCTCACAGCTCATGGGTCATATCACTACACTCTCTAAGCCCCAATGAGTTTTTTATATTTATTTCTAATCCTATTCCATAATTTAGTCAAAAAACCAACTACTAAGTCCTGTGTGCCTTGAAAGAGAAGTGGCCTTTTACTGCTTTAGTGAGTTAAAAGGATTTTTAAACAAGAGGCACCATTCTTGGGATCCTGCCCTGAAACTCAAGCCCATGACAGGTGTATCTAATAAAATTATTGCACAATGTTATGTTAAAGATATAGTAATAAAAATGTCATTGACCTGCTTAATAAAAGTCTCTGTGAAAATCAAACCACATTTATTTGTATTTACTTGTAATCCAGACCAGGGGTTCTGAACCAATTTTTTTGGTGTACCACCTCCAGGAATTTAAATGTTTCAAATGACCACCTCTTTTCTTTTTTGACTTTTTTGAATTTGTAAATCTAAATTGAACATTTCCTTATCTAGCTTTATATCATATTTGGGGTTTTTAATAAAGTATTACAGATGACTTTTGCACGTGTGCCTTTAAATTTATCCTATGAATTCATTAGTAAGGTGTTGTACCTTGTTAGCCATTACGGATGCAATGAGAAGTCAAGCAAAATGACCCCTTTGATTGGCTTAACTGAACAAATTCCAATTTGCAAGCTTTAAGTTTTCAAGGTAATTCAGGCCCCTTCTTCAGGCGAGACCTTCTGAGACTGCATCAGAGTATGAGGGAGACATTAGGAGGAAAGGAGAGGAGAGGTGCTAGAGAGATGGGGTTAATC
This sequence comes from Polypterus senegalus, assembly GCF_016835505.1. Classification (NCBI taxonomy): domain Eukaryota; kingdom Metazoa; phylum Chordata; class Cladistia; order Polypteriformes; family Polypteridae; genus Polypterus; species Polypterus senegalus. The sequence continues at coordinate 68,826,903 of NC_053164.1, read as the reverse complement.
AGGCCATCATGTCAAGTCCCTCATTCAAATACAGGACACTGAAGTTAAAACCATGGCAACTGACAGCTGACTGGTCACATGACTGTGCTCTCAAAGCAGGTATTTCTGAACCAATTCCATAAACAGATTAAAGTGCTATTTGATAAAAGCTTCTTGGCCTTGAAAACACAGCAGGATTTTTATGCTTTCTGAGGTGTAAGTACAAATGCAACAACTTCTCTCTCCCCTTCTCTCTGACTTTACTCCCCCCTGCCAGGCCTGACATATTGTGTTGTGTAAGTTCACTCACGCATCACCCCTGAACTTCTCACACACCGCAGGTTGATAAGTAAAGATCTAGACTGTTGCATGGTGGTTAGTATTGCCGTTCTATGCTACGGGTAACAACGTTTGAATCCTGGGGCCAAATCCCTGTGTGGAGTTTACGGTGCTCACTCTTCTTGTGTCTGCCAAAGATTTCTCCTCCAGGCACTCCAGTGTCCTTTACACCCCAAAGACGTGCCCATGAAGTCAACTGATGCTCAGGGTCTGTCCGGTTTCTATGACCGTATTCAGGATTTAGAAGGTCTGGATGATGAGTGAGGTGGCGAGTCGTAATATTTTGCAACTGATTTGCTTTCGTATTCAAATGTTGAGGGCTCTTTTTATTTTCTCGACAGCCACACCATGCACAGTTTTTGGTGAACCAGCAAGAAAATGTTCACAAATGTCTTTTTTTTTTCTTTGTTATGAATGGAGTGAACCGTGGAGCAGTTCTTGCCATATTTACAATCCGCTGATATAAAGGAATTTCCCCTTGGGATTAATAAAGTATCTGTCTATCTATCTATCTGTCTGTCTATCTATAAAAGAATAGTTGCACGCTCCCTGGTACAGGAACTGGGCACACGTTTAGACATGCTCCCACACTTAGAAATGCACACAGCCATACTGCTAAGAGGAGGCAGAGAAAGATGGGGATGATGGGTGAAGTTGCTATTTATTTATTTTGGGCAAAATCGAGCAATGAATTTTTGTGTTTTCAGAAAATAACAAAAAACAATATCGCTTGTGTCAACGTTCATATAGAAGGCAGAGCAACAGCTTGTTCACATAGCTGAACACAATTTCAAAAATATGATGACATCCTGTAAACAGAAATACAAACTGAGATTAACGGCCAACAACGTCAGGACACACGTTAAGACCACTCCACATATAAGAAGGTAAACATGGGCTGCCAGTTTTCATTCTAACTGAACCCCCAGTCAGATGTTCCTCCCTGTATTGAGGTGGTCTACGTGTTCACCTGCTTCAGTGTGCCGCTGCAGACCCCCAATAAGCCCCAAGTGTGAAGTGTATCTGACACATCTGATGATGACTGTGGTGCACAGAAATGTGTCCTAGCAGGTCATTTGATGTCCTTTATCTCGTGTGTGAGATGAGGTATCTCAGTGCTCCATGTCTACTCGCTAACACGGCCACCTTTTGAGAGCCATACAGTCTGTGAGCTCTTGAGGCAGGCTAATTACGTGCTGCAGCTTTCCTAAGTAAAATTCTTCAACACACTCTGTCTTTACTGCATTTTACGGAGTTTGAAGTTCAGAAGCAGAAAACAAGAAGAAGAATGAGGTGAGGAGCCCCCTTTGTGACAACATTTAAGCTTAGATTAAGTTTGGTTTCTGTTCTGAAAAGGCTTCAGACACAGCAGCCCCCCAGGACTCCGGACAGACCCCTGGCTATCATCATAGTGGCTGATTTACTCCTTAATGCTCATCATCTTCATACAATGTAAAGAACAGCATGCAGTGATAATTACATCAGTCGCCATCGATCTTCTAGTCCTGACTACACTGGCTGGGCCACACACTGACTGCCTAATCTGTGACCGAGTCAAAGGTGCAAACAGTAAAAATAAAAGAGAACCGCTGGGTTAGAATCGGGAGGGAGAATGGGACTAAAGTGGAACCACAAATGGAGTTGGACTGCCCCCAAAAATATGTAGCCACAGGTGGTCTTGTCATCATAAATCAGCCTGCTAATAAAATGGGCCGACAGAGGAGGCAGACATGACTTGCACAAAGTAAATGACAGTGACAGTCCATCACCTAAGAGCTCAGTGAAGCAGTGGGATTCGAAGAGGGCACATCATAACGTGTCGTACCTCGTCACAGGTGGGCTACAGCTACCGGACAGACTGGACATCCCGTCAGAGGAAGACAGCAAAGAGCAACCGCAGTATGTGACTCAATACAAGTGTCACAGTCAGGACAGAAAAAGGGCAATGGTTTAATAAACAGCAGCTCACGTTCATCTAAGGTGACGGGAGGACTACGATGTGACAAACCCCCCGTGAGACCACAGGGCCATCCAGCAGCGTGTCAGCATTGCATTCTGGTGGTGACAGTGACACTTGGGTACAATCTGCTTTCATGGCAGACACTCAGGCAGTTGATACGAGGAATGGAGTGTTTGAGCAGCCAGATATCTGAACGTCACTGCCAGTCCGGTGCCCCCCACCGTGTCAGACGTGTCCTCATCTGTGGATGGAACTTAACAGCAGAATAAAACTCCAGGCTACTGTTCAACAATTATGGGACACACCGAGTCCGCAACTGTCGACGTCCTTGTGCCACACTTTAGTCAATGCTACAATTAAATTCAAGTTGTTCTCGGGGTTCATGGAGGACAAACCTGCTAAAAGGTGGGTGTGAGGAATAAAGTGACCTCTGGGTACAGAAAGAAAAGAGGAATATTGAAAAGTGAGTGAAGTACGCCAATCTAAACTGCCTCCCTTAATACTTTTCACCTTTACTTTCATATTTGGTTGCACTGATAAGCTGACGTCAACCCTTCACTTTATTTTACAAAGCATTGCAGCAACACCAACAGACAGCCAGAAATGAACAGAAAACGGTCAACGTGTCAGGTCAGAGGTCACAGAGTGGGCTTTCAGATCAGTACGTTGTGCACATGCAGCTCACTTCAAGCCTCCAGCTCTATAACTGCAACTGAGGAGCTTTGACTTTATTATCTGACTAGCAAAATACCAGCTTTCGCAGTGGAAGTAGTGTGTTAAAGAAGCAATGAAAAGAAAAGGAAACATTTTGAAAATAACGTAACATGATTGTCAATGTTATTGTTTTGTCACTGTTGTGAGTGATCAGTGTTGTTGTCATATATATATATATATATTTACACACACACACACAAACATATATATATACATATCTATACATATACACATATATACATATATATATATATCTACATATATACACATACATATACACACACACATAAATACATACACACATACATACATACACACACATATATACACACAAATACATATATATATACATACATACACACACACATATATAAACATATATATACATATACATACATATCTACATATATACACACACAGCTATTTCAGATCAGTGCAATACGCTGTTTGTTAAAACGGATGACACCGCTCTTACGTGCAAGTCTGCGTGGATATTATGAACTATCGTATTTGTTCAAGTTCTATTTAAATTTTAAATAGAAGGAATTTTTATTTAGTCGACAGAAATATCTTTGGTAGGAATGGTAAAAACAGACAGGAATATTATTCCTGAATAAATCAACTCAAACCTTAAACAACTTATAATATTTTGCTCTCCATAAAAATATATCCTGTCAAAATTATACAAATTCAAATATGAACATGCTGCATAACAAAACCTGGAAATATAAATAAAATGTGTTCCTTTCAGCAATAACAAATCAAATCATTCAGTTGTCTTTGCTCATATGTCATTTTAGAGCTGGACGCCTGGCATCTTTTTGGCCACAAGTTCGTTTCTGTTTGCTGTGAGGTTCTGTGTTGTGGAGATTCTCAGGATGGATTGCAGGTGCTCATCAGTGAGGCGACTCCTGTGTGCTGTTTTGTTAGTCTTTATCACTGAGAAGAGCTTCTCACACAGATATGTGCTACCAAACATGCACAAGGTTCGAGCCGCATGTAGACGGACTTTTTTGTTCAAAGTCACCAAAGCGCCGTGCAAACTCAGTGCGCTCAGTTTATCAGCAAAGTGCGATTTGGGAACACCGTAGTGACGACTTGGTTTAACATTACTTGGTAATAGGGAAAGTGGGGCAAGTGGTTGTGTCTCCCATAAAAGCAGTCTCAATTGAAATCACTTTGTGATTGTGCACGGGTAAAAACGTCCGCTGAAGTGTCAGATTCTTATTTAATTCTTCTGCTTTCTGTATCTTCTGCATTGCATTCAGGTCTTTCAGGTTACCCTGATGTTTTGTTTTATAGTGCCGTCTTAGATTAAATTCTGTAATTACAGCCACATTAGCTCCACAAATGAGACACACGGGTTCAGTAAACATATACTCAGCCTCCCATCGGTTTTTAAAGGCTCTATTTTCAGAATCAACTTTTCTCTTCAGCATCGTGTGAGCTAGCTTCGAAATAACTTGCAGCATCTTAAGGTAGACTTGATTAACGGTAAGTGTTGGCAAGGCAGCTGAAGCGCTGCATTATGGGATCTGTAGTTTATTGTGTTACCAGCGCTTCATATACCGGGCTTTAATAACAATAATACAGTATATAAAATGATCTCGGGCGGATATAATTACGCCGGGCGGATGTGGCCCGAGCCCTTGAGTTTGACACATATGGACTAAATAGAACTTGAAAAGATATATTTTTCAAATGTGATCGCGCAATTCAGATAGAGTTGACGCAGCACTACAGCCTGCATGCCTCAATAAGTCATCCTCCCCTCGCTCTTACTTTTTTACCGTTCATCTAATGAATACACTGAGTATGGCTTTACCAAAACAATCACTGATGGTGAATAAAGTATCCATTATTCGAGTATGTAGATCGGGTTATATATATATACATATATATATATATACCGCGTATCGCAGCGGAGAAGTAGTGTGTTAAAAAAGCTAGAAAAGAAAAGGGAACATTTTAAAAATAACGTAACATGACTGTCAATATACAGTATTTGTTTTGTGAGTGTTACTGAGTGTTGCTGTCATCAAGGATTTGATTATCATTATTTCTTTCAATCAGGTTCGTATTTGTAGGATGTGTTGTGTTCAAGTTACATTCCGTGTTTGTCAATCGTTGTAAAGATGACAGGTTTCATTCATCGATTCGTTTCTTACTGCATCAATAAACAGCTCGTCTTCTTCTTTATCTGAGACCTGACACACTGCATGCACGGGTTTTTTTCACACTGTCTTCCTTTAGCGGGACATTGACTTTTCCAACGTGTGCTTTGTTTCCGCAGTAGTTGGATTTATGAATATGCTTGTATGTATGAGACGCTTCATATTTTTGCTGCCTTTTCAATTGTGTAATTCGGTTTTGTTCAGCTCTTTGGAACTGTTGCTTTTTATCTGTGCACTGCGTCAGTTCACGTGAGCCGCTCGGTGTACATGCATCGAAGGTTCCCAGCTGTGCTGGTGCCATCTCCTGCTATGTCCATGGCTGTATTTAATGTTACCTTAGTCCTGGCACTTAAAACTTTCTCTCGCAGTTTCGCTGAGTTTGTGTCAAACACCACCCTGACCATCTCATCTTCCTCTCCATAAGCACAGTCCTTAACCCGTGAATATTTAGTGGCAGTTTGCTATTGGATTGCCGCTGACGGACGGCCTTATATGGGCAGGCACTAAATTACAAACGCCAGCGGCAGCCTGTCTATGAACTTAATTTAAAGTGTAGGTTTACATCGTGCTTTGTTTCAGTAGCAGAACTCATGAATATGGTTGTATATGTCACTTTCGCTCGCTTCTTATTGTTTCGCTGCCTTCTCAATTATATAATGCATATTTTCTTCAGCGCTTTTTGAGGTCTTCCTGGTTTTCTATGTACTGCGTGATTACGTGGGAGGCGTGATGATGTCACACGAAACTCCGCCCCCCCGGCGTTGAAGCTCATCTCCATTACAGTAAATGGGAAAAACTGCTTCCAGTTATGACCATTACGCGTAGAATTTCGATATAAAACCTGCCCAACTTTTGTAAGGAAGCTGTAAGGAATGAACCTGCCAAATTTCAGCCTTCCACCCACACGGGAAGTTGGAGAATTAGTGATGAGTCAGTGAGTGAGTGAGTCAGTGAGTGAGTGAGTGAGTGAGTGAGTGAGTGAGTGAGGGCTTTGCCTTTTATTAGTATAGATCACAATGACTGAGGCCGACTCACCGGCTGAATAAAACTGGGGTAGCGCTGGACCTGCAGAGTGAAGTCAGCAGTTTTAATGGCAGGTAAGGTGAAGAGCATCAACTGCAACCTCTCACCACAGGGAGCAAAGTGAAAGGCGCTATATGGATACTCGTGAGTGAATTGTGATCGGTGAGAAGGCACTCGAGTTTCCAGAGTCTCGCTACACACACCTCGCTGACTCCTGATCTCCAACTCACACCACTTCACTTGAATTTGTTTTTTTGTTTTAAAGTCACACTTTAAGATGAAAAGCAGCAGGTAACAAAGTCGTTTAGCGACTGTATAAAGTGATTTGGTTCATCTTTGGATATTTAGAGTTCATGTTAATCTTATTTCTGCCTTTGTCAGCTTCTGCTTTATCTGCACTGGGCACAAGATGGCTGGATGAGCAACAGGAAACAAAGCAGACAACAACTTTGAATGACCAACTCAACATCTAGAAAAGAGTGAATGTGGGCAGAGAGCAAGTGACAGTGACAGCAGGCTCAGTGTGAATGGCCACCAGAGTCAGCACAGAAGGCCATGGCACAATGTGGGCACTGCAGATGGCAGCCTAAGTGCAGTGCAGGGTGACTGCTGGGGCCACCTACAAGATGGAGACAGTGATGGCGGCAGGGACAGCAGAGGAGCTCCAGGAGGACCAAATTCAGAAGAAAGACAGAAAAGCGGCAATGTGGAGTAGAAGGGCAGAGCTTGACGTTTTTCTTACTGAATGCTGCACTAGTGGACCACACAGGGACATCTTTTCTGGGGAGCGACCTGGACAACCACCCCGGGGCCCACCCTTAGGTGAATTAAAATAATATTTATGACAATATTAAATATGACTTGCAATGATGTAACCTTCAACATAAAACATAACCAAACACACCGAGAGTTACTGTACTCATGCGCACAGATGCTGTGCTGTTTATTTCTCTCACAATAATTTCCCTGCATTGTTTATTAGAGCACACCATTCATTAAGATGCGCCGTTTATTTCCCTTTCTCATCTTTTGGTTAAAAAAAACTTGTAAAAAGTAGCAATTTGTGTGACATTAATGTTTAAAGTGATTCATAAGGCATTGCTTAACAGGTTATAAAATCAAGAAAATAAATATTGAGAAAATAACAGCTCCTAACATATGCACTTTACATTGTTTTGGGCACACACGTGTCAGGAATTTCTAAATGTAGGGGTATCATGCCCACCTGGCACCTCTACTCATTACGTGTGAATAATTGGTTTTCACACAACACCCTAAATAAATGTAAATACTTAATACCAGTGACCCCCAAATCTAAGTGTCTTCTGGTTTTAAGGTAAGTCTTTTTCTGGATAAAAAAAAAAATTAAACTTGGGTTGTTATCCATCTTACATTTAAATTGTTCAAATCTGGAACATTTGATATTCTGGAGAGCTGCTACAAGACATAAAGTTATTTACTGGCTCAAAGATTCTCTGTATTTGAGTGCTGCGTATATTTCTGACGAGGCATTTATTTTTGTGAATATGAATTTTATAATTTTCGAATGTTGCATGGAAAACACAGTTTTTCTAATTCAAAATTAATAATAAAATTCTTTCCAGACATCCCTGTCTCAGCAGAGGCCATGTGGACTTTCAATAATATCGACTGAAGAGAATGTTGTTGTAACCCTTGACGGTGGTCATTTCATTTTGAAGTTTGCCACAAGACAGAATGATTAGACTGCAGGCTACACAGTCGGTAAGCTGAAAGCTTTTAGTTTATTGTGATAAATGAGTGGCGACAAAGCAAATTCAGTCTGAATATTCTACTGGCCTGTCGACTTGTCTTTACGTTTACAACCTGGTGACGGGTTTCATAGTGACACTTATTGGTGGTCTTTTTATGTAAGGCTGGGAATAAAGAATTTATTTCCTATATCCTTTGAGGATTTAAGAAGAAAGGTGTCATTTTTAATAATTATGATACTGAGCACTATTCCAAAAATGAAGGTTTATTTTCATTTGGAATTCAATCACGTTTTGTGGGTCACCATTCAACTACAGTCCCTTCTGAGGCGTTTTCATAAAGGCAAAACTCATAATTCATTTTAAACATTTTCCAGCTAAACAAGATATTTCAGGAGAGTTGATGATTTTGTATAACAGACGTTCTGCTCGACGCCGCTCTTGTCCCAGCGATCATTTAACTGCAGAGATGAAGATGACGCGCTGACCTCCCGCTGCCTGCACCCCCGATACTTCAGTGAGTTTCCGCTGCTGCTTTAGTGCAGACAAGATGGGCGCTGCTGCCCTCCTGTGGACACTTCGCTGTTACTACACCTGCTAAAACGTTTAATGTGAGTGAAAGAGTAATTTCAGTTTGTCACACACATTTTATATTTTAGCAAACTGTAATCCTTTTTTTATATTATTGTGTCAAAAACAACAATCATAAGAATTTGAAGGATTTCAAAGTGGCACACAAGTAGTTTAAACAACTTTCAAAAATGGAAAGTGGCTGAATGTGCGAAGGGTAAAGACAGACACTCATCTGCACTTGCTCACTGCTTGATGTTCCCCACACCAGACACGTGGAGCCTTTCCAAGAAGGTTAGGGGGGTGTTGTGCCCTGGAAGTGACACAGCAGGTGACCAGTCAGTGCCGGCTCAGGAAGTAACGAGTCTGACTGTGCGGTTGTCGGCTGTCGTGATTGGCTGTTTTTGATCAGATGGACCCACAGACACAGACGTGAGCCAAAAGGTGGGCACACTCACTGGCTGGTGTGTCACAGCGCCTGCTTACCAGGACCCCAGCATACATGCCTCCGTGGGCCCACTTGGGGCTTCCTTTGCGTAGAGTAGGCTAGGGTTGCCTACCAAAAAACCACTTGTGCAGGCCCACCTGAAGCTTTCTGTAGGTGGGCCCACTTCACAAAGCACATATTGGCCCCCTTAGAGAGAACTATGTCACCTAAACACGATGAGTCTATCGCACACTGTGACCACAGGGGACCAAGACATTCAGCCCAAAGACAGTGATTTCATATTTTAGGTGCCTAAAGAGAATTCACACATTGCTAAGCTCGGTCTTAACAGAACTTTACTATCCTGAATGTTATTTCTGTTAGATGAAGTGATCCAGTAAGAGAGCAGGAGAATACCTAAGCAACCATAAAAAATGAAATGGCTTTTAGTCACGGAAAAGGTGGCAAGAAAAATTTTGATTCCTTCTTTTGCATTTCATTTTTTTACATTACTGCACTATTACTTAACATACCAATCGGTCATCAGCAGAACAAACATTTACTTTCAACCACACTATTATACAATTAAATGACACAATCGCACATTTTAAATGACAAAGTGTACTACGCCTTGAAAGTGTTGGCTTTAGCTGGAAACTTTGAATGTGTGGTCTTTGCAAATAAACTTTCAACGCTTAGTGCAAGTCGTGCTGGAAGTAAAGCCTACCGTTTATACAGGATTAACACTTGGAGTATAAATGTGGATATTCAAGCAGCTCGCACACCTCAGATTGGCCTTTTGTTTATTCCGTATTTGCCTGCTTTGCTAAATCGCGTGTTGTTGGCATTTGATTGTTTTTTAATGTTGTGTTGTGTGGGCTCAGGTGTGACGTTTTGTGGGTCTGACCAACATGGGCCGCTGCTTCAGGCGGGACGTCTGCCACTGCAGGAACCAAAGCAGTTCTTCTGACAGTTTGGAGGCGCCATCGCCATCCAGGCAACAAATGGGAAGCCAAGTCAATCCTCCTGACAGCTTCAAGGTCCCTGCACTCTCGAGGTATTCCTTGATGCTGCCCCATGCGGGTAATGAACGGGACGACACTTTACTGTTAGAATGTTTCCCATGACTTGACTTTTTTTTTAAGGGAAAAAGAGAAAAAGGAAGCGAGCAACAAAGAAACTGGTAAAGTTAAACTGCACATTGGCGTCTGGCGCAAACTTAACCGGCGAAGGAAGAAGACACCACGACGCATGCGCGGGTTCTGTTAGCACGAACTCCCTCTGAACTCGGCAAAGCACTCGCTGCTCAGCCTCAAAAGCACGGCACTGTTCACGACACGGACCTGACACAAAGTCTCCGGAATCAACAGCCACACTTCTTTTGCACTTCTATAAGTTTGATATGATTCAAGTTAGTTCTGATTTCAGAATGATCAGAAATGGTGGACCGTTTTATTTGGTCTTTTGTGTGTTGTGCGAACTGTCTCTCGTATGTATAGTCATTTTATTTTATTTCTGTTTATTTTGATCACATCAAAGTCATTTCACGTAAGTCTGCTGGATCCATTCAGCCGCACTAAACCTGCTGTACGTTAAGAATTGGTGGCTGCTATGCGAGCACAGGGAACATATAATTAAAAGCTGGGTGCCGTCAGCACTTGTGTACCCAAATGCACTAAAGACAAAGACGGAGACGCACTTGCAAGTCAAGAAACGGATCCAAGGCTTTAATTTCACAGCAGGGCTGAATGAAAAAGAACGGAAGCTTTGTGTTTATCCTCGGTTTGTTATAAATATGGCTACAGTTTAACTAAAGCACACACGAAAGGGAAGAAGGCGAAGTGCGTCTGCACTAACAGTCTGTCCGATTCAGGGCCTAATTCTGCATTAATACTCAAGAAAAAGCAACAGCAAAGTCTGATCACTTTATATGAGGCAACTCGAAAGCAGCGGAGCAAAGGCTGGGTGACGGGAATTCTCATTTCACAAACGTAGCCGTAAATTTGAGAAAAATCTAAAAAAGGAATGAAAGGTTTTGGAAAATGAATACAGCAGGTATGTGGCATCTGAACTCTGAATTCATTTCCCTTGTGGATTAAATCTGCCCGTTGTGTTAATCAGCGCCTGATGTCCACTCCACGCCTCGTCTCAAAACAGGCCGAGTGACATTCTGACAAGGCTGCTTCTTAACTAAACAGCTTTAAAGAGTTTGTGTACATTAAAATATTCCAAATTAGTCTGACATTTACTTATTCATGTGGCAACAACAAGGTTTGATGTATTTTAATATTGATTATAAGCAGTATTTATTTTTCAGTTAAGGAATATAAACTATAAGTGAACACATTTAGTGTGTGCACATGTTAAGGTAAATCTTGATGATCACGTTATTCTCAATAAACCTGGTGATCCCCCTCACTCCATCACATGAAATTCAAGCTCTTTACTGTTTGTAAAATAAAAGTGTGTCAATTTAAGACTTTCACATTTTTATTCCATATCAGACCACAATATTGTTCACACATTAAAAAATAATCAGTCAGTCATTCTCCAACCTGCTGAATCCTAACAGGGTCAGGGGTCTGCTGGAGCCAATCCCAGCCAGCTCAGGGCGCAAGGCAGGAACAAACCCCGGGCAGGGTGCCAGCCCACCGCAGGGCACACACCAAGCACACACACGGGACAATTTAGAATCGCCAATGCTCCTAACCTGCATGTCTTTGGACTGTGGGAGGAAACCCACGCAGACACGGGAAGAACATGCAAACTCCACACAGGGAGGACCTGGGAAGCGAACCCGGGTCTCCTTACTGCGAGGCAGCAGCGCTACCACTGCGCCACCGTGCCACGTTACATTAAAAAATAATGAATTAAAAAACATTGGGCATGCATAAGAAAAATTAAATGACACACTCATACAGAAAAACTTGTTAAAGCCTCTACATACGATAGTTTGGACAGTCAAAGAACTATCACCTTTAGTTTTACCAAATAACAGTTCAGTATGAAACAATTCAAGACCAGAACAAAATGGTGGCACTTTGGAACATTTCAGTTCCTGGAGGGTGATATGCCAAGACAAAAGGTAGAGAACCCCTGATCTATTCGGTGTCAAGTCTTGTTCGAGTTTGCATCAAATTCAGGGATGCACTCGCAAGGCACGGACGCTGTACACGTGGTACAAGTACGTCATCATCATACGAGTGGCACATCAGAAGCTTTTCAACAAATCCACTTCAGCAAACATGCAGCAACTAAAGCACATTTGTGCGCAGCTCGTAAAAAGTCAATATTGTGCAGTGCCTGTGCCTCCCTGGGTCTCAGCAATCAGTGGTGCTCGGGGTTGTGGTGTTTCCAGTGCCAGCAGTGCCAACAGCAGCCTGCTTTAAAGGGACCTGATGTGCTGGTGAGAGGATCGAGTAACAGCTGAGCAGCTGGAGGGAGTTCAGAGAGTCTGTGGGTAACATGGAGGTCTTGGAGGCAGGACTGGGGCTGTGAGGATTCACAGAACTTCACACAAAGTACCTGCTAATCTTATTCAGACAACAACTCCACTGCTTCACACATTAACAGGAATATTAAATTGTTGGGGTTTTATCTCGGCCTTCACTCAAGTCTCACTGGTGGGATCTTTGGGCTTAGTGCAAAGGACATATTGACCAACAGGTCTATTAGGCATAATATTACATATTGACGATGGAAGGATGTTTATTTTTGTATTAACTATTTTCAGCACATTTTGAAGAAATCTTGAATGTTTTCACCTCTCACTGTTCTGCCTCAGAGCCCCGACTCTTATACCATCACCGTGAAATGCACTCAAGCCAGGACCCTTAATGTTCTGCATTTGCACCCAACAGTAATCCTGATGATGTTGTGACTGTGAGCCTGTTTTTACACTGCGTGACACGTTCTACTTAACAGCTATGGAGTGCTACATCCTCACCACTTCAGAGCGTTTAAAAGAAGAGGTAGGAGTAAAAAGGTGGAAATCAATCGCTTGCTGCTGCTACTGCCCCCTCGAACACATCGCCTCACCATTAGACACGGCCTGACCCTGAGGAAACAGAAGAAAATCTGAAGGACCAGAGTGGTCTCACAATGTCTAAACTGTCACCCACAATTTTTATCATTTTGTACAAATGACATAAACAAGTAAGTTGTGTTTTCCTTCCTATCTGTAGGCCAAATACCTGCCATTGCTGAGAGGAGCAGACGTCAACTCCACAACTAGAAGGATTCTGAAGTGCCTGCGAACCAAGAAGGTTGCACAGCAGGATTTGTTGTAAGGGATCTGAACAGAAGAAATCCTTTATGGACACTCGGGTTGTGCAAATCAGTGAAAGGCGAGTAACACGGACGACTCCTGCGCAGTTTGACAAAAACACTCGTCTCTTCAATGAACACCACATGTAGACGACAATGCCACAGAACGGACTTTATCAGAAATCCGGCCAATATAAACCTACTGCAGGTCTAACAAACTATTACATAAAAGATGTTCAAAGGGGCATAGATGAGCATTTCTAAATTATATCACATGGTTTGACTTTCCTTTTTGCTTACAATACAGAAACACACCAAAGCAGCATCCGCTCGGGTTGAGGCAGCCATTAAAGTTTGGATAGAAAATGTAAAGGACATGAATGGAGGAAGAAAGAACGACTACCTCTGAAACAACAGATGGCTGCAGTTTAAACTTGTTCATATTTTCACTGTAGATACAGAATGTATGTTTGTAATATTTGAAATATTGCTAAGATCATAGAGTTTATTCTGATCACATACATGTATATATGATTTTTCTTTTTTAGTACTGTTAATATTCCTGAGATTTTTCAGGTAAGGAAGGCGTAAGTTTGACGCTGTAACCACAAATCATGGCGTTGCAGGGTGGTGATGTGCTACATGTTGATTAACACATCTGAGTGAGAATGTCACTGTAAATGTGACAGCATTTAACAAATAAAGACGTGGTGACAAGTGAATCTGGAGAACTGGAGTAACTCTGTTCATCTCACTCATTTGATTAAAAACGACTTCATAACCAGATTTGTTTCTCACTCACAGAGTTAAGAGTTGCTGGCCTGCGTTATTAATGACTCAGCTGTGATAAGGGAGTGAAATCAGACCCTCATAGTGTGACAGCACAGGAAGCTCAATGTCAGAATTGGGGGGGTAAGCGAAAGCAGGGGGCTCATTGGGATTCTACACAATTTACAATCTGATAATGTGGTGGGCACAGCTTCCCCTGACCTTAGTGACTGCACAGCAAAGGAAAAAGGAGCGTTAATGAGATCGAATGATGCCAGCGGGTGAAAACCCCCCTTTAGTCTGAAAAGCGTTAAACCCCTCCAGACATTATTACCTCTAAAGAAGGCTGGGATTGTCTATAGATCTGTAACTGAAGAAAGTGTGTCACATGAAGCTGACGTCACATTACGTGGCTTTTAGTTGTGTGGTATGTCAGATTTGCTAACTGCAGTCACTCATTTATTTCACTGCCATACCAATGTCTGTTTTCATGTTTTCGTGACTGAAAATCAATTCTGACGTCACATTTACCGACTGTGTGCCTCCAGCACAGGTGGGCTCACCCTTTTTAATGACAGCCAGTAAAGTGCTGCCTGACAGAGCCAGTGCTGTTTGAAGGGTTAAACTGGTACAGTGAGTTCATCTGCAGTCTTTTTTGTCTTTTTCCATTCTGTTGTGGTACATAAAACAGGAGACATCAGACAGACAAGCTTCTCTTCTGTCTGTGAGGTCCAACAACTGCGTTCTTCATTCCTTGTTGCTGCATTAAATGAATTTTACTTCCAGATTTGCATTCATTGCTTGTCAGTTCTCAAGCACACAGAGCCCACCCGACAACTAACAACAAAATCAAACCTGTCTGATTGTGTTGGACGAGTCGTGTGCTAGTAGGACTGTCACTGAATATGTCACCGAGTCACTAAGATTCTGCAAATGAAGCTTATGACTGAAAATCGCTGGAAAAGTCGTCTAATGTGACTTGGCCTTAAGAGAAACAACCCATAATAAACAGAATCAGGGGGCTCTTTGAAAACCTGTGGCCAGGTGTCAAGACCTAAAAACCAATACTCTGCACTCAAGCTCATCCCTAAGTCATAATGAGTGTATGAGCAGGATGAAGTTAACGTGACTGAGATGTGGGCTTTTTGTTTTTGTTTGCAAGTTCTGTTAATTATCTGTGAAGGTCCTAAGCTATGATAGATGACACCATCTTTAATGACTTAAGGAATGAACTAACCCACTGGTTTACTACACGTCTCTGACTCCACTGACCGGCACACTCCCTGCACTGCTCTCCTTAGCTCTTTATCGTTTATGTCCTCCACCACCAGCACTTTCTAAATTTCCTACAAAGTCACCATTAGGCTTTGATTATGTGACACAGCCAGTGATCTCACTAAATATGGAGTGCTTATGGTCAGCGTACTTTGTCTTATGGCCTGAAATCTAAACGCCTTCCTGTACTTCATGATTAGTAGTGGAGGTTAGTGGAGCTCAGCACAGTTCAGACTCTCACACACACCCTGCTTCCCAGCTGAGGTTGTATTTACGCTTTAACTTCTCAGCATCTTAACATCATAAAGAACTGCCAGGTAGAGTCATACAGATTAAAAAATGATTTGTTATGAAAGCCTACAGACACAGCGGCCTTTCAGGACTCAGGACAGACATGTGGCTGTCACTAAAGGTGAACAGTGGGTGACAGTCACTAATAGTCAATGTAAACTCGATCAGTCGCTGTCTGCCTCCTAATGCTAAGTACACTGGGGGCTCCACAGAACTGACTGCCCAATCTGTGACAGCATCAAAAGTACAGACAATACAATTAAAAGTGAGCAGCTTAGTAAAAACTGAGGTGTGTGTGTGAAAGTGAGAACTGCAACCCTGCACAAGTGTAACCAAAAATATTCAAGCAACAGTCTCATCATCAAACAGACCACTGATAGAGGGGCCAATAAGAAGGCTGACGTGACTTGTACAAAGTAAATGGCAGGCAACAGTCCACCACCTAACAGTGGAGTAGACCCCTGGTATTTAAAAAGGACACATCAGAAAACACAACTTGTCCTCACTTATCTCACATGAGCTGCAGCGGCCTGGCAGAGTTTTGTTCTGTCAGTGAAGACAAAATTAGACCAACCACTGTGACCTCCTCGATGAAAATGCTACAGAAATGGAAGCGTTCTCAATAAATGGCAGCTCCTATCCATTTAAACTGATGGCAGGACTTTAGAGCAGGATAAAGATCAATGGTACTTTACAACATTCACAGGACAAACTGGAGCTGGCATGGGTCATTGTTCCTGTGCCACACTTTCTTGAGTTGACGCTACAGTAAATTCAGATGATTCTCAGGGTGAATGGGGGAGAAACCTGCTAAAATGGTACGAGTGAGGAATAAAGTCACCGTTAACTATACAAAATAAAAATTTGGATCTGCGTAAAGTGTGAATAAAATAACAAGAAACCGTGTCCATGTCTTTCTTTTCTTTACCCAGGCTGTGTATGGCACTGTATTAATGAATGATTAATTTAGCCATCATGTCACCGCCCTCATTCAAATATGTGACACTACAATTTAAAACTACTGCCGCTCACAGCTCATGGGTCATATCACTGCACACTCTCTAAGCCCCATGAGTGAGTTTTTTATATTTATTTCTAATCCTATTCCATAATTTAGTCAAAAAACCAACTACTAAGTCCTGTGTGCCTTGAAAGAGAAGTGGCCTTTTACTGCTTTAGTGAGTTAAAAGGATTTTTAAACAAGAGGCACCATTCCTGGGATCCTGCCCTGAAACTCAAGCCCATGACAGGTGTATCTAATAAAATTATTGCACAATGTTATGTTAAAGATATAGTAATAAAAATGTCAGACATGCTTAATAAAAGTCTCTGTGAAAATCAAACCACATTTATTTGTATTTACTTGTAATCCAGACCAGGGGTTCTGAACCAATTTATTTTTGCCTACAACCTCCAGGAATTTAAATGTTTCAAATGATCACCTCTTTTCTTTTTGAATTTTTGAATTTGTAAATCTAAATTGAACATTTCCTTATCTAGCTTTATATCATATTTGGGGTTTTTAATAAAGTATTACAGATGACTTTTGCATGTGTGCCTTTAAATACATTAGTAAGGTGTTGTACCTTGTTAGCCATTACGGATGCAATGAGAAGTCAAGTAAAATGACCCTTTTATTGACTGACTGAACAGATTCCAATATCCAGGCTTTCAAGGTAATTCAGGCCCCTTCTTCAGGTGAGATCTTCTGAGACTGCATCAGAGTGTGAGGGAGACATTAGAAGGACAGGAACAAATCAGAACAAGATGAATTTTGGAAAGTGAGTGAAGTACAGATATCTAAACTGCCTCCCTTAATACTTTTTACCTTTACTTTCATATTTGGTTGCACTGATAAGCTGACGTCAACCCTTCACTTTATTTTACAAAGCATTGCAGCAACACCAACAGACAGCCAGAAATGAACAGAAAACGGTCAACGTGTCAGGTCAGAGGTCACAGAGTGGGCTTTCAGATCGTACGTTGTGCACATGCAGCTCACTTCAAGCCTCCAGCTCTATAACTGCGACTGACGGAGCTTTGACTTTATTATCTGATCACAATGACTGAGGCCGACTCACCGGCTGAATAAAACTGGGGTAGCGCTGGACCTGCAGAGTGAAGTCAGCAGTTTTAATGGCAGGTAAGGTGAAGAGCATCAACTGCAACCTCTCACCACAGGGAGCAAAGTGAAAGGCGCTATATGGATACTCGTGAGTGAATTGTGATCGGTGAGAAGGCACTCGAGTTTCCAGAGTCTCACTACACACACCTCGCTGACTCCTGATCTCCAACTCGCACTTCACTTGAATTTGTTTTTTTGTTTTAAAGTCACACTTCACGATGAAAAGCAGCAGGTAACAAAGTCGTTTAGCGACTGTATAAAGTGATTTGGTTCATCTTTGGATATTTAGAGTTCATGTTAATTTATTTGTCAGCTTCTGCTTTATCTGCACTGGGCACAAGATGGCTGGATGAGCAACAGGAAACAAAGCAGATAACAACTTTGAATGACCAACTCAACATCTAGAAAAGAGTGAATGTGGGCAGAGAGCAAGTGACAGTGACAGCAGGCTCAGTGTGAATGGCCACCAGAGTCAGCACAGAAGGCCATGGCACAATGTGGGCACTGCAGATGGCAGCCTAAGTGCAGTGCAGGGTGACTGCTGGGGGCCTCCTACAAGATGGAGACAGTGATGGCGGCAGGGACAGCAGAGGAGCTCCAGGAGGACCAAATTCAGAAGAAAGCCAGAAAAGCGGCAATGAGGAGTAGAAGGGCACAGCTTGACGTTTTTCTTACTGAATGCTGCACTAGTGGACCACACAGGGACATCTTTTCTGGGAGCGACCAAGGCAACTGTACCTGGGGCCCACCCTTGTGAGATGAACATTAGTTGAATTAAAATAATTTATGACAATATTAAATATGACTTGCAATGATGTAACTTTCTGCATCAAACATAACCGAAAATACCGAGAGTTACTGTACTCATGCACACAGACGCTGTGGTGTTTATTTCTCTCATAATAATTTCTCTGCATTGTTTATTAGAGCACACCATTTATTTGGTTGTGCCGTTTATTTCCCTTTCTCATCTTTTGGTTAAAAAAAAAACTTGTAAAAAGTAGCAATTTGTGTGACATTAATGTTTAAAGTGATTCATAATGCATTGCTTAACAATCAATAAAATCAAGAAAATAAATATTGAGAAAATAACAGCTACTAACATATGCACTTTACACTGTTTTGGGCACACATGTGTGCCAAGAATTTCAATGTAGAGGTATGGTGCCCACCTGGCACCTCTACTCATCACGTGTGAATAATTGGTTTTCACACAACACCCTAAATAAATGTAAATACTTAATACCAGTGACCCCAAAACCAAGCGGCTTCTGTTTTAAGGTAAGTTTTTTTTTTTTTTTTTCTGGATGAAAAAAATTAAACTTGGTTGTTTTACATCTTACAATTACATTGTCAAAATTTGGAAAATTTTATATTTTGGAAGGCTGCTACAAGGCAAAAAGTTATTTAGTGGCTCAAAGATTCTCTGTATTTGGGTGTAGTGTATATTTCTGACGAGTTTTTTTATTTTTGTGAATATGGATTTTATAATTTTCGAAAGTTGCATGGAAAACATTTTTAGAAGACAGTTTTTCTAATTCAAAATTAATAATAAAATTTTCTCCAGACATCCCTGTCTCAGGAGAGGCCATGTGGACTTTCAATAATATCGAATGAAGAGAATGTTGTTGTAACCCTTGATGGTGGTCATTTCATTTTGAAGTTTGCCACAACACAGAGAGATTAGACTGCAGTCGTAAGTTGAAAGCTTTTGTTTATTGTGATAAATGAGTGACATCAAAGCACATTCAGTCTGAATATTCTTTTGGCCTCTCGACTTGTCTTTACACTAACAACCTGGTGACGGGTTTCATAGTCACACTTATTGGTGGTCTTTTTATGTAAGGCTGGGAATAAAGATTTTATTTCCTATATCCTTTAAAGATTTATGAAGAAAGGTGTCATTTTTAATAATTATGATACTGAGCACTATTCCAAAAATGAAGGTTTATTTTCATTTGGAATTCAATCACATTTTGTGGGTATTTCCACATAAGGCACAACTCATAAGTCATTTTAAACATTTTCCAGCTAAACAAGATGTCAGAAGACTTGATGATTTTGTATAACAGACGTTGTTCTGCTCGACACTGCTCGTTTCAGTGATCATTTAACTGCAGAGATGGAGATGACCTGCTGGCCTCCCGCTGCCTGCACCCCGATACTTCAGTGAGTTTCTGCAGCTTTTAGTGTACACAAGATGGGCGCTGCTGCCTTCCTGTGGACACTTCGCTGTTACTACATCTGTTAAAAAGTTTAATGAGAGTGAAAGAGTAATTTCAGTTTGTCACACTCACATTTTACATTTTAGCAAGCTGTCATCTTTTGTTTTATATTATTATGTCGAAAACAATAATCCTAAGTATTTTAAAGATTTCAAAGTGGCACACAAATAGTTTAAACAACTTTCAAAAATGGAAAGTGGCTGTATGTGTGAAGGGTAAAGACAGACACTCATCTGCACTTGCTCATTGGTGGATATTCCCACATCAGACACAGGAAGCCTTTCCAAGAAGGTTAGGGGTGTTGTGCCTTCGAAGTGACACAGCAGGTGGCCAATCAATGCTGGTTCAGGAAGCGATGAGTCTGAATATGCGATTGTCGGCTGTCGTGATTGGCCGTTTTGATCAGATGGACCCACCAGGCACAGACATGAGCCAAAGGTAGGCACACACACTGGCTGGTGTGTGACAGTGCCTGCTTACCAGGACCCTACCAAACATGGGCCCACCTGGGGCTTTCTTTGCACAGAGTGGGCCAGGGTTGCCTACAAAAAAACCTGTGCGGGCCTATCTTAGGCTTTCTGCAGGTTGGTCCACTTCACAAAGCACATATTGGCTATCATAGAGAGAAATATAGTCAGCTAAACACGATGGAGTCTATCCTATGACCACAGGGGACCAAAATATTCAGTCCAAAGTGAGCAATTTCAGATTTTAGGTACCTAGAAAGAATTCACACATTGCTATGCTGAGTCCTAACAGAACTTTACTATCCTGAATGTTATTTTTGTTAGATGAAGTGATCCAGTAAGATAGCAGGAAAATACCTAAGAAGAGAACAAACAGCAACCATGAAAAATTAAATGGGTTTTAGTTATGGAAAAGGTGGCAAGAACAGTTTTGATTTCTTCTATGCATTTTATTTTTGCACATTACTGCAAAATTACATAACATGCCAATCAATCATCAGCACAACGAACATACAATCAATCAAATTACACAATTGCACATTTGAAATGAAAAGTGTATGCCTTGAAAGCATTGACTTTAGCTGGAAACATGGAATGTGTGCCCTGTAAATAAACTTTCAACACTTACTGCAAGTTGTACCAGAAGTAAAACCTACAGCTTAAACAGTATTAACACTTGGGAGTATAAATGTGGATATTCAAGCAGCTCGCACACCTCAGACTGGCCATTTGTTTATTCCGTATTTGCCTGCTTTGCTAAATCGTGTGTGTTGGCATTTGATTGTTTTATTGTTTTGTTGTGTGGGCTCAGGTGCATGACGTTTTGTGGGTCTGACCAACATGGGCGCCGCTTCAGGTGGGACATCTGCCACTGCAGGAACCAAAGCAGTTCTTCTGACAAATTTCAAGGCCCATGCACTTTTGAGGTATTCCTTGCCTCTTCCACATATGTGCAATAAACGGGCACTTTACTGTTAGAATGTTTCCCATGACTTGACTTTTTTTTAAAAGAATCGGCAATACACTAATAACCCAATTGTGCTCCACTCACTTAGAATCTGGAACCAATGTAGAAAGCATTTTAAGACGGAGAAGCTTCTTTCTGTGGCACCCTGCAAAAGAACCACCTCTTTCAACCCTCACAAACATATGCAGTTTTAATATCTGGAAAAATTTGGAATTAACTTGCTTAGAGATCTTTATATAGACAACGTCTTTGCATCCTATGAACAATTACATTCCAAATTTAACATTCCAGCTACAAATTTCTTTCACTATCTTCAAATCAGGAACTTTGTTAAACAGAACCTTCCAGATTTTCCTCATCTTGCACCCTCATCCACGCTGGAAAGATTATTGCTCAATTTCAAGGAGTTAGACTCCATCTCTGCAATATATAAAATCCTTTTACAATCCCTCCCTTTCAAAGATCCAAGAGTACACTGGGAAAAAGATCTCTCAATTAATATATCAGAAAAGGAGTGGAAAGTAGCAATGCAGAGAATTCACTCGAGCTCCATATGCGCAAAGCATACAATTATACAACTTAAAATTATATATCGAGCACATCTGTCTCGACTAAAACTCTCAAAATGTTTCCAGGGCATGATCCAACCTGCGAACGCTGCAAATTAGCTCCAGCCTCACTAGGTCACATGTTCTGGGCCTGCTCCAAATTAACATTATTCTGGACAAAAATTTTTAATTACCTCTCAGACAGTCTTGGACTCACAATCCCTCCTAACCCATTAACAGCTGTGTTTGGGGTTCTTCCAGAGGGTCTTAAAGTGGAGAAGGACAAACAAATTGTGATTGCATTCACTACACTGTTGGCACGCAGACTTATTCTGATAAACTGGAAGAACCCAAACTCTCCTCTTTAAGTCAGTGGGAAACTGATGTGTTATATTATTTAAAATTGGAAAAATCAAATACTCAGTTAGAGGATCTGTGCAGACTTTTTCAAAACATGGCAGGATCTAATCAGTAATATTTTGAAATGATTATATAAAGCACAGAGAATTTGTTGATTTAGGTATTTTTAAAAGCCTTAAATTTTACACCGTTTGGCTTGCTCTCTCTCTCAAGGGTGGGGATCGATCTGTTCTTAGCATAATTCTTTTTTTTTGTAAAAATGTGATTGCTATGTATTGATTGTAATAAAATTAATAAAAAAAAAAAAGGGAAAAGAGAAAAGGAAGCGAGCAACAAAGGAATTTGTAAAGTTGAACAGCACATTGGTATCTGGCTCAAATTTAATCAGCCAATGCTCAAATGCCAAAGGAAGAAGACACCAGGATGCATGCACAGTTTCTGTAAGGAAAAACTTCCTCTGAATTTGGCAAATCACTTGTTCAGCCTCAAAACCATGGGACTGTTTACAACACGGACCTTACACAAAATCAAAGGCTTTTTTCGGCTCCAGAATCAACAGCCACACTTCTTTTGTACTTCAATAAGTTTGATATGATTCAAGTTAGTTCTAGTTTCAGGATGATCAGAAATGGTGGACCATTTTATTTTGTCTGTCAAAACCGTTTACAGTGAGAGAATTTTTTGTCATTTTATTTTATTTCTGTTTATTTTGATTAGGGCAGCACGGTGGCACTGCTGCCTCGCAGTTAGGAGACCTGGGTTCGCTTCGGGTCCTCCCTGCGTGGAGTTTGCATGTTCTCCCCATGTCCGCTGGGTTTCCTCCAGGTGCTCTGGTTTCCTTCCAAAGACATGTAGGTTAGGTGCATTGGCGATCCTAAATTGTGACAAGTATGTGCCCTGTGGTGAGCTGGCATCCTGCTTGGGGTTTGTTTCCTGCCTTGTGCCCTGTGTTGGCTGGGATTGGCTCCAGCAGACCCCGTGACCTTGTAGTTAGGATATAGCGGATTGGAGAATGACTGAACTATTTTGATTACATCAAAGTCATTTATCGTAAGTCTGCTGGATCCATTCAGCCGTACTAAACCTGTTGTACGTTAAGAATTAATGGTTGGTACGCGAGCACTGGGAAAATGATATTAGTTAGTCTGCTTGTGTTCACTTCCTTATGAATAAATGTTTTACTTTGAAAAGGTGATGGCAAATTTAGCCACAGTGATAGGGTAAATAGGAGGTTGTTCACTTAACAACACATATCTATAAATAGAGAAAATGAAAAGAAAAGATAAGCAGCATACATTGAAAAGGGTTATATTACGCTGAAATAAATGGCAAAACTTTAATTTTTAGTGTTTTCCTCACACCTTCACACTAAACTCCACTTTCAGATAGTTACTCAGAATGACAGAATGATTATTTTCACCTCACAAAATTTCTATTTCTTGCAAGTCCCTTCCAATTTACTCGTGCTAAATGAATAGAATATAAAATTTGATAAATTACAGATATAAGACCTGGAAAGCCATTTTTATACATAACATATAAAATTGAAATTAACTTTGTTTTGTCTTCAAAATTCCATGCAATGTGTTATTTTTGTGATCAGAAATATCACATTTTCCATTTTGCATTTTCCAACTGATGCAATTTTGTAATGTGCATTACACAAACCTTTCTTTGAACTCCTTCATGTACCATATTATATTGTTGTAATATAATTTCTAAATGAACTGTGACACTTTTTAATACTTTGACATTATTAAAGACACAAATAAATAAATAAATTAATGACATTTGCTGTTTTAGAAACTTCTAATCCTTATATGATGTAAAAAATATAATTATGCTTTTATCCTTAGGCACTATTTTTATATAGTGTAAGAGTGTCAGTACAGTACTGTGTCCTTACCTCCAGTCTGATTGAAACGCTTTGTCAAAATGTCAATATTTACTTTGGTAATTTGATCCCATCCACTCCTCTTTTGTGTTTCTCCTTCCCAGTATGAAGCATCCATATTTTCTTCCATCCAATTCTGCTTAGAGATGTATCTTTTAATATTGCTGTCATAATAACCAATTTGCTCATCATCTATTATCCCCACAGCAATGAAGCCTGGAAAATTGCCATCTTCAGATGCTCCAGTGTAAAAGTACTTTAGTGAATGTGTTCCTAGAAAAAAATTCATATAATCTAGTACTAATATAGAATTATATTTTATATCATATTCTAATTAAATATTCAAAATATATAAGGATATAAAACGTAATTGATTATTAATGCTGCAATTATTATTGATTAGAATGATTCTGAAAGTTCCTATATACAGTATATTTTAAGACTGAAAAATGTACTCTTACAAATTAATCCATGGCTGCTTGAACCTTTTTACGTAGATCACATTTTTATATTTCAGACTTTTACAGTAGAGGGTTAACATGCCATTGAATAGGGTTTACCTTTGATAGGTCTACTTCTCCATTCGGAAAAGGTGAAACCCATGAGTGTCTGATGAGAAAAATGGCAGACACGAATGGCTATGCAAACACAACCATATTCTCTCACTGCTGCTTACCATGTCATTATGCCAGCCTATTGCCAATTATGTGTTGTTGAAAATGTATTTGAAATAGTCAGTCTACTACATTGACTATAAAAGTTCTCACACCCTATGGTTTTACATGTTACAATATGTAACCTTGATTTACAGCCCTGGTTCAAACTCTCTGACACAGGGTGGTCCACAGGAGTCTTTGGAAATGGATATTGGTTGATTAAAATGGTTAATTTATATTTTGATGTTGACATTACCATAATGCTGGTAAGCAAATGAAATGATGTCAACAAACTTAATTACACTCACATTTCAAATGGCATTTATGCAGTGGCGATTCTTCACAGTGCATACTGTACACAAAAAGAAACTTTGAAAACTAGCTTGGTTATAGAAAAATACCTGAATATATTCACACTGACTGGTCCAGTAATCAATAAATCATGGACTATTGATCTAGTGCCTAAATCTAAGTGCAGAAACATTATCTAACTGAAATTAATTCAATAGTGTGCAGCCTGCCATACCTACAACATCACTTGTAACACACTAAGTCAAGGCTGTCATTCTTGACACACCCATTTCAAGGCCTTGGTGTTGAGTGTAATAATAAATTGCATTGCATTTTTCATTCCAAAAGACGATGTCTACAACTGGCACTATAACCTAATAAAGAAAATTTTAAATTGAAGAAACAAAATAAGAAAAAAAGCTGACCATGGGGTCTCAAATTTGGGTCCTGGGAGGCCAGAATGCCCTGTTTATACCTGTTAATAGCTTGTTATTTATTTAAACAACGTACTCCTGTACTCATTTTGCTTCATTAATTAGGGCAGTTCAGCAGCAATGTTTTTATATTAACAAAAACTATACCACAGTGGTGCAGTGGCGCAGTGGTAGCGCTGCTGCCTCGCAGTTAGGAGACCCGGTTTGCTTCCGGGTCCTCCCTGCGTGGAGTTTGCATGTTCTCCCGTGTCTGCGTGGGTTTCCTCCGGTACTCGGTTTCCTCCCACAGTCCAAAGACATGCAGGTTAGGTGGATTGGCGACTCTAAATTGGCCCTAGTGTGTGCTTGATGTGTTTGTGTGTGTCTTGTGGTGGGTTGGCACCCTGCCCGGGATTGGTTCCTGCCTTGTGCCCTGTGTTGGCTGGGATTGGCTCCAGCAGACCCCGTGACCCTGTGTTTGGATTCAGTGGGTTGGAAAATGGATGGATAACAAAACATGCTAACAACCTAAAATGAAAAGTATTTGAAAACTAGAATTAAACAAAAACAATAATAAAAATACTGCGGTGGGTTGGAACCCTGCCCAGGATTGGTTCCTGCCTTGTGCCCTGTGTTGGCTGGGATTGGCTCCTGCAGACCCCCGTAACCCTGTATTCGGATTCAGCGGGTTAGGAAATGGATGGATGGATAATAAAAATAAAACTAAAGTTTGTCATTTTAATTTGGATTTTTACCACACTAGTCTTTACATGCAAGTGTGCAGTTACCAATATATTTATAATTGCATGTCGTAATACTAACTTAGAGAAGAGCATTGATTTCTGCTCATGAGGAAGTACCCTCACTGCAGCCAGTGAAATCTTGCCATCTGCTGCTACTGTATATTCTGTGGATTTCATTTGTCAGTTCCAGCTATCAGTCTGCCCTTCTTTCTAGAACTGACAGTGAATACAAAAGCCTCATCACTTGTCAATGACTTATTTTGTGGATTTTACTGGTAATAATTTGACTGTCAGTCACAGATGTCCCACTGACAGCAAGTGGCAGCTTTCACCACACTTCATGGAAACCAGGCTTAAAATATACCACATGTTGCATGAAAATTAGAGCCATGGAGGATTCATCAAGCCCGAATATCCATGTTGACTTCAAAATCAGCCAGCAATTAGACTAAAAATGTTATCATCATAAAGCAGGAAGAAATTCAGAAGCCTGCATCATGATCTGTCCCTATAGTTTATGAAAATACGTGACAGTAAGCATTTGCTCACTAGAGTGAGCAACTTAAGTTTAAAGTTGGACTTTGATATTCTAAAATTATAACTATAATTATTATATTACACAAGGGTGGCGAGTGGGTAGCACTGCTGCTTTGCAGTAAAGAGACATAGGTTCGCTTCGGGTCCTCCTGTGTGGAGTTTGCATGTTCTCCCGTGTCTGCATGGGTTTCCTCCCACAGTCCAAAGACATGCTGTTTAGGTGCATTGGCGATTCTAAATTGTGCTTGATGTGCGCCGCCCAGGGTTTGTTTCCTGTTTTAAAGCAGCAGAGCGAGTTCCTGTCACATAGCACCATAACTTTAGATTTGATTTCTGGCCTGGTTAGGAGCCTGGTCAGGGTCTGTATGAAGTTTACATACTCTCCCTTGAGTATGTGGACTGAGTGTGCATAACTGCAGACCTTGTTTCATACATGGATATTAGAAGGGTGTCATTAAGCACATGGAGGTGAGATAAAATGTATTCTTGTTTAATTACATCCACTCAGTTTAGGCTTGCAGGAGTTCCTTAGTTTTCGCATGTTGCTTATTGGGGAATAATGGGAGATGTTGCTTTAACAGATTTTTAGTATTGATGTAAATAATATGCTTGTAGGAATACACTACATAAGCTTACATGGAAAATAAAATGATTGTATTTGTTACACAATGCATTCCACGACTATGTTCATTAGTTTTACTGCTGCATGGACAGAAATGGATCTCTATCAGATATACAGTATATGTGGTCTTCAGGATGATGTCTCAATTTCACCACCCACTTTATGGCACCATGGTGACTTCTCCAACAAACTTCTAACATTTCTAAGGACATTATGACTAAAAATGAGTACAGGGAGCTAGAGAAGTAAAAAAATTGCCTTAAGATTTGGTTTGAAGGCCATGTATAATGGAGAGATGGAGCTGGTGGTTATAACAGTGGATGTAGGAGAAGTACCTAGCCTAGGCTGAAGCCTGAATACTGCCTTTCACTCCACTCATCACTGATGCTCCAATGTAACACTAACTCAGTGTATTATCTGAATTGAATCCTATATGAGTAGTGCTTCAACATGTCAGTGGCAATATAATCTGCATTCAGTTTCTCTAACTTGAGCAAGCCAGTCAGATGATCATCTGGCACTCCATCACACATAAATTTGAAAGCAACCGACAGAATTTTAGTGTTACAGTTACCCTTTACACAATCACTCTTTAGGGTAGACAGAATGCAGAAGATTCAGTAGTCTCATACTTAGATTTTATATCTCTCAGAACCATGGATGCTAATATTTCAATCACTTCACTTTGGATTGTTTAGTATTGGGGAATAACTGAAACAATATCAGTAAGCTATGAATCTTTTTTCCATTTGGTATTTAAACTTAAGTAAAAGCCATGCAGCTAGACAACCCTACTCAGGCTCACCATATAATGCTACCTGATGCCTAAGATGAGGAAGCTCAATGACTGCTAAAAATTTGATGGGTTGTACCAAAACTCTTAATGCAATTTTTGATTTCTGTAGGATCTTTTGAAGGCCAAACAGAGACGTTATGGTACTTCCCAACACCTGCCGTTTGCAAAATTTGCTCCATGCAGTCAATGTTTGCAAAATTGCTTGACTGCAAGCATGTTTATGGAGATTCTAAAACCAGTGTCCTTTTCCAAGAAAGCAGCACAAAAACACACTATAGGGAAAACAAATGCATACATTGCACTTGATGAAATACTGAACTACAAAGTAGGCTCTGCCCATTTTGCTAGGCTTCTAGTGACACACAAGGTCTGTTAAGACAGCAGATTTAACAGGGATGCAGAAAACCAGCTGCACCCCATTTATGAAAGTGAATGAATGAACTAAAGCTCTACAAACACTTCAGTCAGCTCTGTATATCCTCTGACAACAAAAGTGTCAACAAGAGTTGAATTGACATTGTTGCAGAGACACCGTGAAGCAAAAAGTGTATGAAAGGTCATTCATTTTAGGCTTTTAACCGCTAACTCTGGCTGGACGGGATTAACAAAATAATACACCTATAAGCAGACACTGGATCTCTAACTGGTAGGGACCGTGAGCCAATCACAAGAGGTTACACTTCCTTTCAATACTAGGTGCATTCTTCTCTTCTCTTCTCTCTCTTTGGAGCTGAAAGCTAATGATCTGCTCTCTTTGAAATGAGACGCTACACACTCTTTGTGGAGCAAAAGCTCACAAGCTTTCTTTGGCCTGGAAACCATTCTCCATAGAGCCTAAGAGTTGGACTTCCTGAACTAAGATACACCCTGCTCAGCCAAGTTCTGTGCCAATGTCTGAGACCACTCTGAGATGACAGAGAAGCAGCCTTACTTTAGCAATAGGTTGCAGATGCCAACATTGATCTGAGGAAGGCAACATCACACCACACCACAAACAAAAACAATGTAGCAAAAACCATGTGTGCACTCTAACACAAGTCCTCCACTTAAACCCACAGTAAAGATATATAACTCAATACAGCACTAGCCATCAGCCATAAAGGTTTTATATTGTAAACTTATTTATCTGTACCAAGATAAATTAGAATTGTGAATAGTCATTAAACAACCAGTTGCAGATCTCTTTGCTCAAATTTGATTGTAACAACCTCATGACAGTGTCAGGTAAACATCTAGGTTTTATAAGCTTCGTATTACACAGGAGCAAAGGTCTGCTGATTGTGATACCATGCTAAAATTCCAAAAGTGAAAAGCTTATAAAATCAGGAAAATCTATAAAGTAAAGCCAACCTCTTCTTTGTTATGTTTGTCTGTCTTGTTTCCTGTCTTCTAAGTTGATATATATGCACTGCAGTTATCATAACGTCTACAATCCTGTTCTATAATTGTGTTTATTAATATAATTCTGTTTCTTAAAACAAGTATGCTTCAGTTACCTTAGTCTAACAGCTGGAAACCCTCCTACAGAAAAAGATATGGAAAATAAATTGAAAGCCTTTCCAAATAATCTAATTGATTACTGGAATTGCCAAAGGCAAAACTGATAATTACTTAACCTATTGATTAATATCAAAGTGATTTGTTGCACATTAACATTCCCACAATACTCAAGCTGGGGGCTCTAACTTGATTTTGTGTGTGTGTGTGTTGCAAGCGAATGTGCTCTGCCCAGAGTTGGGTCCTAGCCTTCACTCCAAGCTGATGGGAAAGATTCTTATCCCGATGTACACATACACAAACTGTATTGGTATAACATTGTTTTCAGAAATTTGAAGAATGTCCCGGATCATTAAATTAATGTAATATACTTCCGAGCAGACAACGTCTTTTTCAGGTTATATTGCCAAGCATTCACTGCATACTGAATAAATGATTCCGCTTTTTTAATAATCCTAACCCCTGCAGTCATACTTATAGCACTTTTAACTAACTAACTAACTAGCACCTTGCTCGTTTTTCATGTAATTGTATCTGGTACATACGAGATATTAACTCGCTCGGGCACTTGACAGAATAAAAGGAGTTTATTCAGACCAACATGAAATTCTATAGTTGTATGGTCTCACATAAAATCTAAATACTAATCATAAAATATATTTGATAACAGACCAAATAAGATAAAGCAAATGCTGGCATTCATCTTGATTTTGATTTAGAGTATGCGGATGATGATATGAATGGATGGATGGATATTTCGATATCACGTTTGCGAAACCCTAAATGTTTAAAATGAATGTCAAATTAACCTAAACATTGCGAAGTGTCCGTTGTCAAGAAAAAGCAAGGTTTGCTATTCTGTCAGGGACTATACACGGAAAGCTTCCACAGCTTGATTCTTTTACTATCAGTTTCATTTAGTTATCAGGCTCTTAAGACTGTAACTGATGAAAATATTTGCCTTATTAAGCGCTACATCATCCACATATGGATGAGCAAAGACGTCCACTACACTGTGAAATGAAAATGTGTCGCTTTTAATTGAAACAAATATTATTATCTGTCCATTCATTTTCGGAAACCTCTCAATTTCAGTATCTCCAGTACAAGAGGTTATCTAGGCGAGAATACGAGCGACACTACAAATGCAGTGACGGACTGACAATCAACCCTATGTCCCTTGAACTGCGAGGCAGTTGTGCTACACAATGCGCCATCGGGACACCTCTTGGTAATTTATAGAGCTGTCTAAAATATATTAATACATACGATGTAAATGTTAAAGTGAACAGCTTACCAATTGCTATTAAAACGTATGAGTATACTTCTTTGATATTGGAAATTAGTATTTTATTGAAGTTCCCCAACTGCTATATTTATTCGCTTTCGGCAATTATACTGTAAAGGTGACTGAAAAATCAGAAACATAAAGTCAATAAAAACGAATATTTTTCTTTACGTCAGTAAAACATAAAAATTGAAACGTCATCTTATATACTGCATTTAACACTTATTGATGTATATTTAGGCTACTTACCGGCAAATGCCGATTGCGAAAGATACAGTATTCCCAACGTCAACAGGTTAATCATCATTCCTATTCCTGAATAGTTTTTCTGAGACAAGACAATTAAACGCACTTCTGAAAAGGAGCAGTAACTGAAATCCACGGATGACACTGACTGTATGTACGCAGATAAACTAAGCTTCTTACTAATGGGTCGTTTAATATTTTTTCTGCGAGCTCCGGATTGGCTGACAGAATATTCTCATCCAATCACAAATGTGCCATCAGTAGGAGCCAGGCAAAAATAAAGCTGTTGGTTTCAGTGAAAGAAACTGAAACTGCGTTGTTTTAAAAAAGATCGGTAAAGTTACCTTACCATTTGATATTTCTTTGTCATTAGTGTTTCAGCACCGTATCTCCGGAGGCCAAATGGTGTGGACGTTAAAACAAACTGTGCGTAAAATCACAAATATAAATTTTTGAAAGTTTTTTTCCTATTTTTATAAAGTCAAAAATTACTTTAAATTAAAACGCAACAAAGTGACAGTAAAAATACGGAATATACTGTATATAATAATCTCTGAGCATGGGAAAAGTTGCTACATAAATATAATGTATAAGAATTATTATTATTATTATTATTATAAATCTATCTTCTTAAATAGCTTTGGTATTTCTTGTGAACGTATGTAATTATTTTTAAACATTTTAATAAATCAGTCTGTTGTGTATCATTAGTCCGCACCTCAATTAATGTTTAAATTTGGGTTGATTCACCTCAAGCAAGTTTGTTGATGTGATATATTGCCCAGTATTAATTCATACCAGTAGACGGTGCTGTTTGTTTCATGTATAACTCCAATGGGCTTTTTTCTCGTTTTATGTTCTTGTTGATTATTGTACGTTTGGCGCAATTTATAATATACAGAGTTCAGAAAAATAAAGATTGTTTTTCCAGGATATTTATCTGGGTGGATCTTACTTCAGTACATAATGGTGGCGACGAGGAGCGGATCTCAGTGAGTAACCTGGCGTGCTACTACAAAAGAATCATAACTTAAATTCGGAAAATAAATAAATAAATTTATATATATGTATACGGAATGGCATTATTAGGCCACGTTGAGGTGTTTGACATTTCAAATCTGGTCTCATGGGATTCGTATGCAGAGGGACTGAACTTTTCTGGAAGCTAACAAAGTAACAGATGCTGATCAGAAGCGTGCAGTGCTACTGAGTGTGATTGGAAGTAAAATGTTTGAAATTGTTAGGTTGCTCATTTCTCCTGCTATACCCAGTAACAGGTTGTATCAGGAAATTGTAACATTGTTAAAAAATCATTTTGCACCCACCCCTTCAGAAACAGTTCAGCAATTTCATGTTAACAGGAGGAACCAAAAAAACAGATGAAAGTATTGTAGCTTACATTGTAGAACTTCGAAGGCTGTCTAAAAATTGCAATTTTGGTAACAGTTTGGATTCCTTACTGAGAGACAGACTTGTATGCAGGGTCAGAGATGAGGCTCTTCAGAGGTGGCTCTTAGCAAAATCAAATTTAACCTTTGCCTTAGCTCAGGAAGAAGCACTTGCATATCAGGCTGCATCAGTACACTCAAAAGAAATACAGGAATCATATTTTAAATTGTTCACATCAGACATCCATCAGCTGCAAAATAAAACCCAAAAGCAAAATCTTATTTCCTACACTCAGACACTTTGGACTCCGCTCAAGGAAATTGCAATAGTTGTAGGGGGAATCACAGATGTGACGTTTGTTGCTTTCAGAGAAGCTGTGTCTTATAAATGTAAGTGCCACGAGCATCTACAGAGAATATGTCACTGGGGGCTTATCCAGTGAAAGACAAGCCAGCAGGTGCCAGTACATCTCACAAAGTAGAACAAAGAGGCTGTACAACTACAGAGATGTTTGAAGATGGACCTGATACAAGTGTCTATTCTGCTGAAAACAGTGTGGAAGCTTGTATAACCAGACAGAAGACATATACTGTACTCTTGTCACATTACAAGGAGTTCCAGTGCAGGATGGAAGTGGACTTAGGATGTGAGTATTTGTTAATCTCATAGGAGACCTACCATGCCTTATGGCCAGTGAATGCTCCTCCTATTGTACCTTGTGATATTCAACTTGTGGATTATAGCAAACACAATGTTACCGTGTTGGGTGCCTGCTCAGTCAAGGTACATTATAAAAAGGACAGAGGTTAAATTATG
Source organism: Polypterus senegalus (assembly GCF_016835505.1). Lineage (NCBI taxonomy): Eukaryota > Metazoa > Chordata > Cladistia > Polypteriformes > Polypteridae > Polypterus > Polypterus senegalus. The sequence goes on along the minus strand of NC_053164.1, from coordinate 68,793,507 downwards.
CCTAATTACTGTTAAAGGACAAAAGGCCAGTCTACTTGGTGGAGAGTAATAACAGGAATATATAGACCCAGTACAATCAGTCTTCAAAGATTTTAGTTGTGTTTTTGAAGAGGGTTTGGGCAAATTTAAGGGTGCACCAGTTTTTTCAGTTGGACCCCAATGTAACACCCATGCGTTTAAAACCAAGAACTGTTGCTTTTGCTGTCCACCCAAAATAGAAATACAGCTCGATCGTCTATCGAAGCAGGGTGCACTAGTTTTAGTAACTCACCCCATTTGGGCCACCCTATTGTTCCTGTATTAAAACCAAATGGTGAGGTTTGAATATGTGCTGACTACAAATCCACAATTAATAAGGCATGACAGGAGCACCCATACCAGATTCCATTCATCAATCAGATACTTACTACATTAGCAAAAGGAAGAGTTTTTGCAAAACTAGAACTGGCACAAGCGTATCAAGATGCAGACCATAATTACTCACAAAGGTGCATTCAGAGTTACTCGCCTGCAGTATGGGGTTTGTATTGCTCCTGGGATTTTTCAGAAATTAATGGATGACCTCCTTTCAGGCCTTACTGGAGTGGTTCCTTACTTTGATGATAGTTTAATTGGAGCAGAGACTATGGAAGCCTTAGCTGAAAAGCTGTATTTAGTACTACATAGATTTGCAGATGTAGGCTTGAGGCTAAAAAGACAAATGTGTGTTTGGTGTACCAAGTGTAGAGTTCTTAGGGTTCAGAGTTGATGCTGAAGGAATTCATCCAACTACCACAAAAGTTAAAGCAATACATGAGGCTCCAACATCAACTAATAAACATTTCGGGACTTCTAAAATTTTATCATTCATTTCTAAAAGATAAGGCTACTGCGGCAGAGCCACTTCACAGACTTTTGGCAAAAAAATGTTGTTTGGAAATGGTCCGACATCCATGAGAGAGCTTTTAATGAAGTTAAAATGTTGCTATCATCAGATAGTATTTTAGTGCATTATGACTTGGAGAAACAACTTAATCTCACCTGTGATGCTTCCCCTATGGAGTAGGAGCTGTTCTGAGTCACAAAGCAAGTGGTGGTCGTGAAGCTCCAATTGTATATTACTTGAGGACTATGACCAATACGGAAAGAAATTATTCACAAATTGATAAAGAAGCACTGGCTATCGTTGCAGTAGTAAAAAATTCATGAGTACATACACTCACCTAAAGGATTATTAGGAACACCTGTTCAATTTCTCATTAATGCATTTATCTAATCAACCAATCACATGGCAGTTGCTTCAATGCATTTAGGGGTGTGGTCCTGGTCAAGACAATCTCCTGAACTCCAAACTGAATGTCAGAATGGGAAAGAAAGGTGATTTAAGCAATTTTGAGCGTGGCATGGTTGTTGGTGCCAGACGGGCCGGTCTGAGTATTTCACAATCTGCTCTGTTACTGGGATTTTCACGCACAACCATTTCTAGGGTTTACAAAGAATGGTGTGAAAAGGGAAAAACATCCAGTATGCGGCAGTCCTGTGGGCAAAAATACCTTGTTGATGCTAGAGGTCAGAGGAGAATGGGCTGACTGATTCAAGCTGATAGAAGAGCAACTTTGACTGAAATAACCACTCGTTACAACCGAGGTATGCAGCAAAGCATTTGTGAAGCCACAACACGCACAACCTTGAGGTGGATGGGCTACAACAGCAGAAGACCCCACCGGGTACCACTCATCTCCACTACAAATAGGAAAAAGAGGCTACAATTTGCACAAGCTCACCAAAATTGGACAGTTGAAGACTGGAAAAATGTTGCCTGGTCTGATGAGTCTCGATTTCTGTTGAGACATTCAAATGGTAGAGTCAGAATTTGGCGTAAAAACAGAATGAGAACATGGATCCATCATGCCTTGTTACCACTGTGCAGGCTGGTGGTGGTGGTGTAATGGTGTGGGGGATGTTTTCTTGGCACACTTTAGGCCCCTTAGTGCCAATTGGGCATTGTTTAAATGCCACAGGCTACCTGAGCATTGTTTCTGACCATGTCCATCCCTTCATGACCACCATGTATCCATCCTCTCATGGCTACTTCCAGCAGGATAATGCACCATGTCACAAAGCTCGAATCATTTCAAATTGGTTTCTCGAACATGAAAATGAGTTCACTGTACTAAAATGGCCTCCACAGTCACCAGATCTCAACCCAATAGAGCATCTTTGGGATGTGGTGGAACGGGAGCTTCATGCCCTGGATGTGCATCCCACAAATCTCCATCAACTGCAAGATGCTATCCTATCAATATGGGCCAACATTTCTAAAGAATGCTTTCAGCACCTTGTTGAATCAATGGCACGTAGAATTAAGGCAGTTCTGAAGGCGAAAGGGGGTCAAACACCGTATTAGTATGGTGTTCCTAATAATCCTTTAGGTGAGTGTATATGATAGGAGTTTTACAATCATCACAGACCACAAACCATTATTGGGGCTGTTTAATGGAAATGGGCTTACACCACAAATAATTTCACCTCACATGCTGAGGTGGTCATTACTATTAAATGCATATGACTATGAACTTCAGTATCGCCCAGGAAAAGGAATTACTAATGCAGATGCATTAAGCCGTTTACCCCTCATTACCCCAGAATTTGAAATTCCTCCAGTATTGGAAGTTCTTATGCTGGAATTATCTCCAGACCCCCTTGCTGGCATTCTGATATTGCATGCATGACGACAGCGGATCCAGTGTTGGCCTGTATGATGAACTGGGTGTGGAAGGGGTGGCCAAAGGAAAAATTAGGGGAGGACTTCAAGCCATTTGAAAGGCGTCAGCATGAGCTATCTTCATACAGGGATGTCTTCAATGGGGAACAGAGTAATAATTCCACAGAAGGCACAAACCTTAGTGCTCGCTGCTCTACATGAAGGTCATCCTGGTATGGTAAATATGAAGGCTCTTACTAGAAGCTATGTGTGGTGGCCTAAAATGGATGAACAAATAGAACGATGGGTAGCTAGCTGTACTTCGTGTCAAACTACATGGCATGCTTCTAGCCAAAAGTGTTAGTCAGCCATGGGAGGTAACCTAGAACCCAAGGTCTCGACTGTACATTGATTTTGCTTGAACCTTGTGTAGGTCAAACCTTTTTCCTCGTTGTTGATTCCTTTTCAAAGTGGTTAGAGGTCAACCCTGTTTTTGCTGCAACAGCAGCAGCAGTCATTCAAATATTTAGAAAGGTGTTTGCCACACATGGACTTGCAGATACAATTGTGTCTGATAATGGTACATAGTTTACTTTGGATGAGTTCCAGGCATTCTTGGGGCGTCATCTCATAAATCATATCAAGACAGCTCCATTTCACCCATCGTCAAATGGCCAAGCTGAATGCATGGTGCAAACTACTAAAGACGTATTTTAAAGAATTGTGGTCAAAGACTGGCATCTTAGACTGTCAAAGTTCCTGCTACAACAGCATGTAACTCCTTGCTCCAATACAGGATACAGTCCAGCAGAACTATTGATGAACAGGAAGCTTAAAACATGCTTAGATCGTCTCCACCCAGATCTAGTGTCAGATTTGCAAAGAAAGAAGGAGTCGCAGCTTTGTAAAGTTACACACAGTCCAACAAGGCAATTTAAAGCAGGGGATGGTGTGTATGCAAGAAATTATGCAACAGAGCCTTGGTGGGTGCAAGCAATGTTAGTGAGACCTATGGGGTCAGTATATTACGAGGTTAAAACAGATGATGGTGTCACACACGAGCACATGGGAAACAGCTGAAGGGCCTAAACAATAGTAATTTTACACCAGGCCAGGGGCGGAGTGTACTGACTGTCTCTTTCAGTCCCTTGCAGACATTTCCTGGGAAATCCTGCCTGTTGCCGGCCCTGATGATGACGTCACTTCCAGGCACGAGGACACCACTCCCAGTTCCTGCACTGATGATGTCATTTTTCTCCGGGCCTTTAAAACTGCCACCTTGCCTCAGTACAGGCAGTTCTGTTTTGGACTCTGTTGTAGGCACATTGTGCTATCATAAAAACTGACTTTTGCAGCCAAGAAAATATATGGGTGGCTGCCCCAACTCTTTATGATGTCTCCGACTCATTCTTGTGACAGTGGCGTAGGTGGCAGGATGGTTATTTCCCAAAAGAAACTGGGAAGGAACCTTGGATATGTTCAGGTAGGAAATCACTGGGGCCGTGTTTCTCGGTGGGGGTGTGCCCAGTGGTCCAGAGTGACACGGTGCAGGCTTCGCTCCCACCAATAGGAGACAAACCCCTAGTCCTACAGAGGGAGAATGTGGAGGGACCCACAGGCATGGGCTGGTTCCTGGGGAGAAACGAAAGGGCTTATTATGTTCTCTCAGAGGAGAAAGCTGAGCTGCTCTTGGGGCTAAGGTCCCAGAGACATATGGGCTATCCCAGACCAGCAGGTAATAGTATTACAAGCCTGGGAGTATGATCTGGAAAGATCAGCCCATGCAAGCTTATGCTCTTTGGGAGCTAGTGACACAATGGCTGCGCCATTTGAACTGAATACTATACAAATTGTGCAGCAGCTTGTCTGCTTCATTTTGACTAAAGGTCATATTGTCCCACAATATGAGCCTCTTCCATATAAGTCGAAGCCTGTTCTGATGTCCCGGTGCATGGGGTGGGCGCTCTCCTGGGTACACGAAGGAGTGCGGGTGAAAGGGGAGAGATCAGTTGTGTGCACTTGTGAACCCCTGAATGTTGGTCATACGGGAGTATTACTTGTGAACGGTTTCCGAGTTACAGCCCTTTTGATTCCGGCAGCAGCATCTCCATTGTTGACTGCCATTATGTATTACCGCGACAGTGGATGAAAAAAGACCAGTATCCGATGTATACATGGGAAACTCATATCTATAGAACCGCCATATGTGTCATTAGCTACGAAGGGTCGGTAAAAGCACCCGCTGGTGGTCCACCCACACCCACCTTCTCCCACGATCCTTGGGCGAGACAATAAATGCGGTCTACTGTTAACTGCTCCCAATGCTCATGTAGGCCTAGTGATAGAAGGGAATAACACGACTCAGGCTGCTTCCACGCTGTGTAACCAGCGGAGGAGAGAACTATGGAAGGCCACGAGCAAGCACCTGGGCCGCCGCAGTTAAACACATCATCAATCCAGGCCTCGGCGAGCCGGGAGGATTCCCGACCCTTGAGGTCATACCTGACCCTTTCTCTGAAATACATTTTCAGTTTAGAGAAACGCCGGCTTCTTTTAAGAGGGAGCAATGGAATGCGACTCCATGAAATTCGCAAAAGAGTCATCAGTCGTGCAGTCGTGCTTGTCAATGGCCAGCGCATTCATCAGCCCATGCCATGTGGCCCTCACTTTGTACTAGGAAGTGATCTGTTATATCGTGTAGCTGAACACAAGGGGGGTGAGGAAGTTGTTGCTAATCCCAAGAACCTACCGGCGGCAGGTTTGTGAACTGGTGCATGTCCACCTCCTGGGAGTCCATTTAGGCACCTAAAAGACTTTGGAGCAAATCAAGCTCCAATTTTATTGGCGGGAATTAACAAGTAGGTTTGCCGTTTTTGCATCTCTTGTCCAGAATTTCAATTACAGCAAATTCCTAGGAGGGGCGCGCTCCTCTTGTTCCCCTTCCCTTGATTGATGTTCCCTTGGTATTAGGGTCAATATAGTAGGACCTCTGGAGCCCTCAGCCCAAGGACATAAATATATACTAGTCCTTATAGATCATGCTACCCAATATCCAGAGGCAGTTCCACTGCGCTCTGCCACGTCTAAAGCTATCGCACAGGAACTAGTAGGGGTCTTTGCGTGTCGGGATCCCTAAAGAACTCCTTACAGACCAAGGGACGCCCTTTACCTCAGAGGCGTTCAAGGAAGCGGGCAAGTGTGGAATATGGCGGCTAGTCATCCCGGTCAATACCCCAGGCCGCCAGGTGGAGCCCTCCCTACAGCATGGAGGTGCCCGAATTCCAGCAGGGAATTATGAACAATAGAGTTTTTATCCACATCCCTGCTGTATACCACAGGGGCCGCTAGAAGGCGCTGCAGGGAGGAGCAGTGAATATTTTGCCTACAACCCGGAAGTGCATCCTAGTCACATGGACAAAGGGAATGATGTGCTTCCGGGTTGAAGAAGGGCGTTTTATCTGACCCGGAAGTCACATAGACTACGGGTTCAGAAGCACTTCCGGTCACGGACTATATAAAGGACTGTGGGAGATCCCAGGGTTGAGCTGAGCTGGGTGGAAGGGTGGCAGCGTCTGGGAGTAGGAGGATTGGTTTATTAATTGTATTGTAGTTTATTGTATGAGTATTGTGGAAAGGAGGGTGCTTGGTGCAAATTATTATTGCAAAATAAATAATAATTGGACTTTTATCTGGTGTCTGGCATTTGGTCTGAGGGTTCAAGGGGACGACAGCGCTCCCTATCTGTTACACAAGTTACTTAAAATAAAGCACTTAAAGACTGCGTGCATCATCCTCAAACCGACAGTCTTGTCGAGAGATTTAATCAGACACTCAAGCAAATGCTGCGCTAGGTGGTCAGCGAGGACGGGAGGAACTGGGACCAGTTTCTCCACCTCATGCTCTTTGCCTATTGTAAAGTCCCACAAGCCTCTACGGGGTTCTTGCCTTTTGAATTGTTATATGGACGACAACCCCAAGGAATATTGGATGTTTTAAAGAAGGATAGGAAGGAGAGGCTCTTCTCTCTACCAATATACTAGAATACAGAGGTGTGAAAAACTATTTGCCCCTTCCTGATTTCTTATTCTTTTGCATGTTTGTCACACAAAATGTTTCTGATCATCAAACACATTTAACCATTTGTCAAATATAACACAAGTAAACACAAAATGCAGTTTTAAATGATGGTTTTATTATTTAGGGAGAAAAAATCCAAACCTACATGGCCCTGTGTGAAAAGTAATTGCCCCCATTGTTAAAAAATAACCTAACTGTGGTGTATCACACCTGAGTTCAATTTCCGTAGCCACCCCAGGCCTGATTACTGCCACACCTGTTTCAATCAAGAAATCACTTAAATAGGAGCTGCCTGACACAGAGAAGTAGACCAAAAGCACCTCAAAAGATAGACATCATGCCAAGATCCAAAGAAATTCAGGAACAAATGAGAACAGAAGTAATTGAGATCTATCAGTCTGGTAAAGGTTATAAAGCCATTTCTAAAGCTTTGGGACTCCAGCCAACCACAGTGATAGCCATTATCCACAAATGGCAAAAACATGGAACAGTGGTGAACCTTCCCAGGAGTGGCGGCCGACCAAAATTACCCCAAGAGCGCAGAGCGACTCATCCGAGAGTTCACAAAGACCCCAGGACAACGTCTAAAGAACTGCAGGCCTCACTTGCCTCAATTAAGGTCAGTGTTCACGACTCCACCATAAGAAAGAGACTGGGCAAAACAACCTGCATGGCAGATTTCCAAGAAGCAAACTACTGTTAAGCAAAAGAACATTAGGGCTCGTCTCAATTTTGCTAAGAAACATCTCAATGATTGCCAAGACTTTTGGAAAATACCTTGTGGACTGATGAGACAAAAGTTGAACTTAATGGAAGGCAAATGTCCCGTTACATCTGGCGTAAAAGGAACACAGCATTTCCGAAAAAGAACATCATACCAAGAGTAAAATATGGTGGTGGTAGTGTGATGGTCTGGGGTTGTTTTGCTGCTTCAGGACCTGGAAAGCTTGCTGTGATAGATGGAACCATGAATTCTACTGTCTACCAAAAAATCCTGACGGAGAATGTCCGGCCATCTGTTCGTCAACTCAAGCTGAAGCGATCTTGGGTGCTGCAACAGGATAATGACCCAAAACACACCAGCAAATCCACCTCTGAATGGCTGAAGAAAAACAAAATGAAGACTTTGGAGTGGCCAATTCAAAGTCCTGACCTGAATCCAATTGAGATGCTATGGCATGACCTTAAAAGGTGGTTCATGCTAGAAAACCCTCAAATAAAACTGAATTACAACAATTCTGCAAAGATGAGTGGGCCAAAATTCCTCCAGAGCTGTAAAAGACTCATTGCAAGTTATCAAAGCTTGATTGCAGTTATTGCTGCTAAGGGTGGCCCAACCAGTTATTAGGTTCAGGGGCAATTACTTTTTCACACAGGGCCATGTAGGTTTTTTTCTCCCTAAATAATAAAACCATCATTTAAAAACTGCATTTTGTGTTTACTTGTGTTATATTTGACTAATGGTTAAATGTGTTTGATGATCAGAAACATTTTGTGTGACAAACATGCAAAAGAATAAGAAATCAGGAAGGGGCAAATAGTTTTTCACACCACTGTATACCACGCAATTACGCGATCGATTCAGGAAAATTCAGCCTCTTTTAAAATGTTGCACGGAGCAGGCGCAAGCAGCACAGGCCCACTATTATGATCATGGCACGACTCTTGGAATTTCAACCGGAGGTACACGTCATGGTGTTGATTCCTACTTCTCATTCTAAATTACTTGCCCATTGGCAAGGTCCGTATGAAGTTAAGGAAAGGGCTCGCTGATTATTTGGTGAGACTACCCAATCGTCGGCCGAGTGGCGGGTGTATCATGTGAACTTGCAAAACCCGTGGAAGGAGAGGGATCCCGATCCCTCCTCCGCTCAGCCCCGCTCTTTCTTTGCTCAGAGCAAAAGTCTTAACTTCAGTCACGAGTTAAATGCTAGGCAGAGACGAGAACTTGAAACAGCTGTCCTGTTGGTTCCGGAGGTAGTGAGTGAGAAACCCGAAGGACCTCTTTGATTGCGCGACGACATAGTGGCAGAGCCTGGGGTTATTATGCGAGAATGCCCATATTGTCTTCCCGAGGCAATGAAGGCAGAGGTGGAGCTTGAAATCAAGCGTATGCTGGAACTGGGTGTGACTGAGGAAATTTATAGTCCCTGGCCCAGCCCGATTGTCTTGGTTAGTAAGCCCGACAGGAGTTGGAGGTTCTGCAACGACTTCCGTCGACTGAATCAAGTCTCCCAGTTTGGCGCCTATCCGATGCCTTGCGTGGACAATCTCCTTGAGAGACTTGAACAGGCTAAGTTTTTGACCACACTTGACTTGACTAAGGGGTACTGGGAGGTTCCTTTAACGGACTCCGCAAAGGTTAAGACCGCGTTTAGCACCCCTAGTGGGCACTAGCAGTATCGGGTCCTCCCATTCAGGTTACATGGGGCTCCAGCCACTTTCCAGTGTCTGGTGGATAGAGTGCTCTGGCACCATAGCGTTTAGTGCTGCTTATTTGGATGGCGTGGTCATCTATTCCAGCACATGGAAGGATCACGTGTGGCAGGTTGAAGCGGAGTAAAGCTGGGCTTGAATAAATCCAAAGAAATGTTTTTTGGTTAAGAAAAGCCAAATATTTAGGCTACCTAGTGGGTCAGGGTACCGTGAAACCACAGTGGTCTAAAGTTAATGCCATATTAAATTGTCCCCGTCCAAAAACCCTTCCGGCAAGTGCAGGCCTTTCGGTTTAGCGGGTACTATTGCCGGTTTGTACCGGTTCTCTGAGAGAGCTGCACCCTTGACAGACTTAACAAAGAAGAGGGCTCCCAACCATGTGGTGTGGACTGCCAAGACAGACACTGTATTTTGTGACCTAAAACAGGTCCTTAAGTCAGCAACCATATTGAAAGCGCCTAACTTTTGCTTCCTTTCATACCAGACAGGCGCGGACACAGGCTTGGGTGCCTTGTTGAGCCAAAGCGTCGATGGTGTGAACACCCGTCATGTACTTAAGCTGGAAACTGGTGGGCGGAGAGACCGGATATGCGGCAGTGGAACAGGAGGCCCTTGCGATTAAATGGGCGATTACACAGTTGAGGTACTACCTCTAGGGCCGTGCATTTACTCTGGTGACGGACCATGCACCTCTGCAGTGGATGGCCTTCCACAAAGAGTCAAATCCGGGTCACTAGGTGGTTTCTTGAACTCCAACCATATAAGTTTTGCTTGTTTAACGTAAGAGCTCTCTTCATGCCAATGTTGATGCTCACTCTAGTGCCCACGACCTCTTGGACAGGTCCGCCCGACCCGATGGTTCTCTGCTGGGGGTATCTTGTCACACACGCGCGCATGGGAAACAGCTGAACGGCCAAAACAATAGTAATTTTATGCCAGGCGGGGGTGGCGAAATGTACTGACTGTTTCAGTCCTTTGCTGACCTTTCCGAAATCCCTCCTGTTGCCGGCCCGATGATGATGACACCACTCCCAGTCCCTGCACTGGTGACGTCATTTCCCCTCCGGCCTTTAAAACTTCCATCTTGCCTCAGTACAGGCAGTTCTGTTGTAGGCACATTGTGCTATCATAAAACTGACTCATTCTTGTGATAATGGCCGAATAATTATGAGAAACACCGACCAGCTTAGAGGGTGAGTAACTAACTCAATGCCTCAGGAAACTGAGAGCAACCTGGAAAATCATGAGGAGCACAATAACACACAGCCAGCTACGCCCCAGCAATCAGCTGGGGATCATCCCATGACACCTGATCAGATTCAGGAGGAGCCCACTGAAGTTATTCTAATCGAGGGTTAAACTAGAGCGTCCTAAAGGAATAACTCGCCAGCCAGCCTATCTAAAGGATTATGTTATCTAGGGGAGGAGTGTGATATATTGCCTAGTATTAGTTCATGCCAATAGATGGTGCTGTTTGTTTCATGTATAATTCCAATATGGCTTTTTCTCATTTTATGTTCTTGTTGATGTATTGTACTGTACATTTGGCACAATTTATAATATACGGAGTTCAGAAAAATAAACAGATTATTTTTCCAGGATATTTATCAGAGTGAAACTCACTTCAATACATAATAGTTGATGTCTTGTTTTTGTCAGTTTTGTTTAGTAATAATAATAATAATACATTTTATTTATATAGCCTTTCCCATGCTCAAGGCACTTCATAGAATTTAAGAAAGAGCGGAAGGGTATACAGTATATAGCATTGTACAAACCAGATAAATAAAGAAGATTACGACAGTGAATTCAGAGAAAAAGCCTAACAGACAACATAATTGATGGTCTAGCACACACACATATACTGTAGGTTACATGAGCATCTTGACAGAGAGGTAAACTGAGAGAAGGGTGATAAAGTCAAGTAGTGCTAAAAGCCTTCCTAAACAGATGAGTTTTGAGTTGTTTTTAAAAGAATTCATGGAGTCAGCTGATCTAATTAATTTTGGTAGGTCATTCCAGAGTCTGGGCACTATACAGCTGAAGGCCCTGTCACCCATGTAGTGTAGATTAGTGTGGGGACACAACAAGATTGCCAGAATCAGAGGCACATAGTGATGGAGAAGGTCACTGATGTAGTTTGGCATAAGGTTGTTTAAGGCTTTGTAGGTTATTAGTAGAATTTTATGTTCGATTCTGTAAGGGAGCCAGTGAAGCCATGCTGCTGGTCCATGTAAAGACTCTCGCAGCCAAGTTTTGAATAAGCTGGAGCTGTAATATAAGATTAGAAGGGGCACCTGCCAGCAGTGAGTTACAATAATCGATGCGGGATGTGATACAAGCATAGACACGTTTCTCAGCATTAGAGAAGGAGAAGAAGGAGCAAACACAGGATATGTTATGGAGGTGACAGTAAGAAAGTTTCTTAATGTGATTTATGTGGGTGGAATAAAAGAGGGAGGAATCACAAAATGATGCCAAGATTCTTTGCGGTAGAGGCAGGTCTGATGAGATCACTGCCAAGATTGACTGGGAAGGAGCTCATTTTATTAAGTTGCACTTTAGTCCCAATTTGAAGGAGGTCAGTTTTGTTGCAATTTAATTTTAAAGAGTTCTCCTCCATCCAGGTATTAATTTCACTGAGGCAGGTTGTGAGCTGAGAAAGCTCTGATGAAGTTGCACTTTTAACATTGAAATAAAGTTGAGTATCATCTGCATAAAATGATAGCCCAGTCCATAGCTACGAATAATATGGCCAAGGGAAGTATATAAATACAGAAGAGAAGAGGGCCGAGAAAGAGCCCAGAGGAACTCCTTGTGTGACTGGCGCTGAGCTGGCCCTGCTGTTGCCAAGACTAACAAACTCTTGCCTATCAGTCAGATAGGACTTGAACCACTGGAGGGTAGTGCCAGAGATACCCAGCATGTTCTCCATTCTGGACAGTAGAATGTCATGTCTGACAGTTTCAAATGCTGAACTGAGGTCTAATAGAATCAACATGCTGGTTTGTCCAGAGTCTGCCGCCATAAGTAAATCATTGGTTACACAAAGAACAGCAGTTTCACAGCTGTGCTGCTCCTAAAACCAGACTGAAAGGGTTCCATCAAATTATTAGAAGAAATTGGTGAATTTGGAAGCTTCAACACGCTCAAGAACTTTTGACAGGAAAGGTAAATGGGAAATAGGCCAAAAATTGTTAAGATTGTCAGCATCAAGACCAGACTTTTTTTAATATTGGGGATACAGAAGCAATTTTAAAAGTGAGTGGCACAGAGCCAGTGTCAAGGGATGATTTTAGTATTGTTGTAATAGTCGAGATTATGGCATGAGGGCAGGATTTAAGTTTTGTGCTGGGGATGGGGTCCAGTACACAAGTAGTCGGCCTCATCTTACAAAGCAGGTTATTAATAAGCAGATGTGATTGGTGAGAACTTAGAGAAGGAGCTGGATGGAGTGGGAAAAGAGGGAGATATATAAACAGATGATGTATTTATGTTAGTTGAATTATTTAGATTATTAATTTTGTTATGGAAAAGGTGGAGGAATTCCTCACAGACTTCAGTAGAAGAGGTAGTTGGGTCAGATGCGGGTTCAAGTAGTTTATTAACTACAGAAAAAAACCCTTGGGTTGTCATGGCCACTTTCTATTATTCTGCCATAATGGGTGTTATTGGCAGCAGTTAGTGCTTCTCTGTAAGCTCTTTGGTGGTCAGAGAAAGCCTGGATGTGCACGGTGAGGCCAGTCTTACGTAACATTCTCTCAAGGCGTCGTCCAGTTGCTTTCATAGATCGCAATTCTGAATTATACCATGGAGCTGAACATTTAAAGGAAACCTCATGTTTTAGAGGTGCTGTTTTATCTAATGCTGAATGAAGGGCTGAGTTATAGTGGTCAACAAGACTATCTAGTGTTGACGGAATAGGTACAGACAGTAAAAGATCAGAAATGGATGCAGAAAGGATAGAAGGACAGATATTTTTAAGATTTCTGTAAGAAATGTGTCGAGGAGGGAGAGGCAATAAGAGAGTGAAAAGTACTGCTTTATGGTCAGAGAGTCCCAGTGCTGTAAATGTTGGAAACAGATAGTCCAGAAGTGCAGATCAGATCCAATATATGACCACCAGAGTGGGTGGGAAAATCAACATGTTGTGTCAAGTCAAATCAGTCCAAAAGGAGAGGATAGGTTTCGATGTGGGGGTGTCAATATGGATGTTGAAATCACCGAGAAGGATAGTTCTCTGAGAGCAAGAGCTTAGGTGGGTCAAAAGCTCAATCAGATCGGATAAGAAGGATGCATTGTATTTTGGGGGACGATAAAGAACAATGAGTGAGACAGGACCTGATTCCATTATTAGTTTAAGAGCCAGGAACTCAAAAGACAATGGACAGTCAATTGGGATTTGTGTGATGTTTAAGTCTGCTCTGACAATTACTGCAAGTCCACCTCCTCGTCTTGAGCTGCGGGGCTCTGTGTGTATCTGTGTGTATCTCTGTGTGAATCCGGGTGGTGTAGCCTCCGTGAGTGACGTAAATTTGTTCGGTTTTGCCAAGTCTCCGTTAGACACAGTATATCAAGTTTGGTGTCAGTGATGAATTCTGACAGCCCCAATGCTTTGCCATTAAGAGATCTCAAATTAAACAGTTCAATATTAGTTGGAGGCTTCTTTTGCACAGAGCCGTGATCTGAGTTTATTTTACATAATGTAAATTCGGCACACTGACACTTCTATTTCCAGGGCCATGAGAAAGACGGCGTATTTTTGAGCAAATGCCACCAGTGGTCTTTTCATTCGCAGCTTGGTGGTGGCGCAAAATCCCAGCGTCTTTAGGATGTTCCAGTCAGACCATTTGCTCTGGACAAACTGTTTAATAAGAAGGAGTTTGTCATGAGAGTATTTTAGCATGATAGTGAGTAATACTTATCTGATAGCAGTGGAGAAGCAGCACAGCACAACACAGCGGAGCCAGTAGGATAGACGGGTGTGGTAGCGTAGATGGCGGCTATAGCAAAGCAGCAGAAAGCATAGCAGGAGGAGGTAGCAGGATTTGGAAGTTCCAGCATACAGCCATAAACAGTAGCGCTGAGTATTACAGGCGTGATCACCCTGGAGCCACCGGCTAGGTGGGTATGAACATCAGATCAGTTCTTAGTCTAACAGTACTGTAAAATGAATCGGGAGCAGATCAGAATAGCAAATATAATCAAGGAGACAGATCATCCCGAGGTCCTAGATCGCCAGGTAAAAGAAATGTTAGTAGGTCTCGTAACATGATCCACAGGTTCAGTTGTTCCCAGTAAAAGTAGAGTCCATAAAATCTGTAAATATTAACCAGATCCATACAAGTCGAGTCAGCTGCATCCATGAACTATACGTACAATAAAGGAAATAAAACAAGCATAAGAAAGTGTTGAATTAAGGCGAGTTTTGCGAAAAGTGTTGTTAGCAGGGAGGCGGCTACAGCATGCGTGCAGCGTCCCCTCCCAGCAACTCCACTAAGTATCTAACAGCTAAGTATCAGCACCGACTTTCTTTATCCTGCAATAAGTGTACTAATAGTGTAAACTCCAGCATGGCAACAAAGACATCAAGACAGCAAGGGTGTAGGGAAGGAAACCAGACTTTAAAAAAATGTTTGAGAAAAGACGCAAGACAAGAGTTTAAAAGGTACAGTATACAAGCAGAAAAAATAAATGTAACATTTTCAGGAATGGCAAAAATTAGAGTTATAACTTATGCACTTACACAAAAGTTTATAAATTTGTTTTCAGCATTACCAGGCTGTACAGACTAATATCGACATCACATGACTAACTTCAAGTGGGAGATCATGTCACAGTTAACACCTTCAGCTAATGGAGCTCCTGCTTTGAGGATGCCAGATTACACTAGGAGTCAAAGAGGATAAAGAATTCAGCACAGTCTCAGATTTCATATTGTACCACAAAGAATCACAAACTTGCCTCATTTTGCAAGCAGTTAGTATGTTCCTGACAGTGTCAGTGCTAGTACAAATGGTTTTCACGTATAGTGAGTTTAGAAACAATCGTGCCCTAAATATAAGACACTGGAAAAACAAGTCTCTGTTCCATTTGTATAGAGCAAAACACCTGTTTTTTCTTATCTCTTTGTGGCCACATTGTATGCATTGTGCTTCCAGATGACAGCAAACTGTTGTAATTAGCAATAAAATCAAACCTGTTTGATTGTGACTTGGTGAGTTATTCATACATCACTATGACTGAGATGCTGGGAAAGTCACATTACATAACTGAAAGGCAAGGGCTACAGCTGTGACTATCCACAACTCACTAGGGTTACGTAAATTAAGGTTACAACAGAAAATCTTAAGATTCTACACTGTGTCCTAACCGCTGGCAAGTTTTCAACAGAACAGCATGACAAATGGCTATCCAAGATATGATTACCATCAAGTAACAACATCATAATGTCAAGAGAAACACTTAACTAGTTCATCTGTGAGATTGTTTCAGATCTCTCCACGCTGGTGTCAGCATCATGTGAGCAATTAGAGTACAAGGCCTGCCTAAACTGAATTATGTGGCCTCAAACACCTTTCATTAATTGAATTATTCTTTTTGTAATAAATATATTGAATATTATTTATACATAAAATACATGTATAAGTGACAATTGTATTTCTGATTAAATTATGTATGCTTTTTGTTTTCCCTAATTTCCCTCACTCTAGTTACACCTCCTAACTTTCCACACATGTGTACTATATCATTAGTTAAGTCACCGTGTTTGACATTAAATGATGAGCTATGGTAGCTAAATTAGAGCACAAAATGATATATGAATATTCATATAGTGCCAATTCCTGCTGCATGAATTCAGTGTTGTAGCATCATCAACTGTGATTCTATCCCCAGGCTCAATGATCAAGTCAACTGTAATCAGATTTTTAGCTATAGTGTTTTAATTGTAATAGCAGATACATTTTTTATTTACTGTTGATGTTTATTTTGCAATGTGTGCTAGTCAGTAACTGCATTTGAAAATTGTACTTGTAATATGGTAACTGGTACATAGCAGTAGAGTGTTGTACCATGTTAGCCATAGATTGATACAGGAGAAAGTAGTGTGAAATGACACCTTTTATTGGCTAATTAAATAGATTACAAACGCAAGCTCTTGAGGCAGGTAAAACCCCTTCATCAGACAACCTTGGTTAAACATTTAGGTTTTACATTATCACAGGCTACCTTGATGGTTGTATTGGCGACATGACAAAAGTAAATATTGACAAATGAGTTCACATACAGTTTATCACTGTCTGCTTAGTGGTACAGCTAGTCGGTTGCTTTTTCATCTTAAACAGTCACTGTGGAGAAAGTCATGTCATGTCATTTCTTATCCTGTTTAGTCAGACCTGGGTTGTTGGGGGTTGTTGGAGCCTATCTCAGCTAGCATAGGGTGCAAGGCAGGAACAAACTGAAAGGGTGCCAGTCCATCACAGGGCAAACACACAAACACACACCAAGGCCAGTTTAGAGTCAACAGTTCACCTAACCTGCATCTTTTTGGACAGTGGGAGGAAACTGGAGCACCCGAGGAAACTCCAAGCAAGGAGGACCTGGGATTCAAACCCTGGCCTCACCTACTGTGAGACAGAACCATTACCACTGAGTCACCATGCCACTCTGTGGAGAAAAGTGCAGGACTTTATATTAGTAAACACTAACAAAAATGAAAAGGTTTGCTTGCACATTAAATTGTGATTAGCTGTAAGTGATAAGCCTTATGATGACATACCCACAGCTATTGAACATCTTGTGGATACCTCTAAGGGGACATTATAAATTGCACAGTACAGTTATTTTACAGTAATTATATAGATAGTATTTTTAGTCAATTTGTATAGTTTTTCTATTTACATTTTATGTTTTACTTTATCATGTTTTCTTTTTGTCTTTTTTAATAACAAATATAATTTTCCAAACAAATAAAAATAACTTACAGTACCGTGAAAGGTATTCTGACCCCTTCACTTTTTACACATTTTGTTATGTGGCATCCTTATGTTAAAATTATTTAAATTCATTTCTTCACTCATCAAACAATACTCAGTACCCCAGAATGACATAGCTAGGAATATTTGCAAATTTATTAAAAAGAAAAATTGGAATATATAATTAACATAAGTATTTAGACCCTTTACATAGTACTTAGTTGAAGCACTTTGTGCAGTGAGTATGGCCTAGAGTCTTCTTGCATATGATGTGACATATGTGATATGTGATGCGATCATTGGGCAGCTATTTTCAGGTGTCTCCTGAGATATTTGATTGGGTTCAAGTCTGGGTCCTGGCTGGGCCACTCAAGACCATTCCCAAAGTTGTCCCTAAGCTACTACTGTGTTGTCTTTGCTTTGTACTCAGGGTCATTATCCTGTTGGACTGTGAACTTTCAGCCCAGTCTGAGGTCCAAAGTGCTTAGGAGCAGATTTTCATTAATGAGATCTCTGTACTTTGCTCTATTCACCTTTACCTTGACCCTGAAGATTCTCCCAGTCTCTGATGTCCCACAGCATGACATTGCTGCCAACACCATGGTATGGTAATATCATCATGTTGTAGTACTGTGTAGGTAATGAGCAGTACCTTGTTTCCTCCAGATGTGGTGATGAGAATGAAAAACAAACAGTTTAATCTTGGTTTTATCAGACCAGAACATCTTTCTAATAGTATAGGGATGAGGAGGTGATGGGCAGGCATGGTGTCAAGGAGTGGAATGAAGAAGGTCAGAGGATAGTGGATTTTGCCAAAAGGATGGACATGGCTGTGGTGAATACGTATTTTAAGAAGAGGGAGGAACATAGAGTGACGTACAAGAGTGGAGGAAGATGCACACAGGTAGATTACATCCTATGCAGAAGAGTCAATCTGAAGGAGATTGAAGACTGCAAAGTGGTGGCAGGGGAAAGTGTAGTTAAGCAGCATAGGATGGTGGTCTGTAGGATGGCGCTGGAGAAGAAGAGGAAGAGAGTGAGGGCAGAGCCAAGAATCAAATGGTGGAAGTTGAAAAGGAAGACTGCAAGGTTGAGTTTAGGGAGGAGGTAAGACAGGCACTGGGTGGCAGTGAAGAATTACCAGATAGTTGGAAACTACAGCAGATGTAAAGGCAAGCTGAAGAGAGAGGTGGCAAAGGTTAAAGAAAAGGCGTATGATGAGTTATATGAGAGGTTGGACACTAAGGAGAAAGAAAAGGACCTGTACCAATTGGCTAGACAGGGGAAAGATGTGCAGCAGGTTACGGTGATAGAGGATAAAGATGGAAACATACTCATAAGCGAGGAGGGTGTGTTGAGCAGATGGAAAGAGTACTTTGAGAAGCTGTTGAATGAAGAGAAAAGAGAGAGAAGGTTGGATGATGTGGAGATAGTGAATCAGGAAGTGCAACGGATTAGCAAGGAGGAAGTAAGGACAGCTATGAAGAGGATGAAAAATGGAAAGGCCGTTGGTCCAGATGACATACCTATGGAAGCATGGAGGTGTTTAGGAGAGATGGCAGTGGAGATTTTAACCAGATTGTTTAATGGAATCTTGGAAAGTGAGAGGATGCCTGAGGAGTGGAGAAGAAGTGTACTGGTGCCGATATTTAAGAATAAGGGGGATGTGCAGGACTGTAGTAACTACAGGGAAATAAAATTGATGAGCCACAGCATGAAGTTATGGGAAAGAGTAGTGGAAGCTAGGTTAAGAAGTGAGGTGATGATTAGTGAGCAGCAGTATGGTTTCATGCCAAGAAAGAGCACCACAGATTCAGTGTTTGCTCTGATGATGTTGATGGAAAAGTTTAGAGAGGCCAGAAGGAGTTGCATTGCGTGTTTGTGGACCTGGCGAAAGGTCCCTCGAGGAGGAGCTGTGGTATTGTATGAGGAATTGGGAGTGGCAGAGAAGTATGTAAGAGTTATACAGGATATGCACGAGGGAAGTGTGACTGTGGTGAGGTCTGCTTAGGAGTGATGGGTGCATTCAAGGTGGAGGTGGGATTATGTCAGGGATCGGCTCTGATCCCTTTCTTATTTGTAATGGTGATGGACAGGTTGCCAGACGAGAATAGACAGGAGTCCCGTGGACTATGATGTTTGCTGATGACATTGTGATCTGTAACGAGTAGGCAGCAGGTTGAGGAGACCCTGGAGAGGTGGAGATATGCTTTAGAGAGGAGAGGAATGAAGGTCAGTAGGAAGGAGACAGAATACATGTGTGTAAATCAGAGGGAGGTCAGTGGAATGGTGAGGATGCAGGGAGTAGAGTTGGGAAGGTGGATGAGTTTAAATACTTGGGATCAACAGTACAGAGTAATGGGGATTGTGGAAGAGAAGTGAAAAAGAGAGTGCAGGCAGGGTGGAATGGGTGGAGAAGAGTGTCAGGAGTGATTTGTGACAGACAGGTATCAGCAAGAGTGAAAGGAAAGGTCTACAGGACAGTAGTGAGACCAGCTATGTTATATGGGCTGGAGATGGTGGCACTGACCAGAAAGCAGGAGACAGAGCTGGAGGTGGCAGAGTTAAAGATGCTAAGATTTGCATTGGGTGTGACGAGGATGGACAGGATTAGAAATGAGTACATTAGAGGGTCAGCTCAAGTTGGACGATTGGGAGACAAAGTCAGAGAGGCGAGATTGTGTTGGTTTGGACATGTGCAGAGGAGAGATGCTGGGTATATTGGAAGAAGGATGCTAAGGATAGAGTTGCCAGGAAGAGAAAAGAGGAAGGCCTAAGCGAAAGTTTATGGATGTGGTGAGAGAGGGCATGCAGGTGATGACTGTAACAGAACAAGATGCAGAGGACAGAAAGATATGGAAGAAGATGGTCTGCTGTGGCAACCTCTAACGGGAGCAGTCGAAAGAAGAAGAAGATTTTTTATCAACATGCAGCATATTGCCATTCTCCTGCACCATGATTAGTGAATAAAACTAGTTTATATATTTAAGATATATTTATATATATTTGGGAAGCAAACATGTTAATCACTATGTATGTAGTTACTGTGAATGCGTCATGTCCGCACAATTTAAACAAATTCAGCAACCAACGTCTTTGCCAATGATGACTGCCATAATACTCTATTTATTTTGTTCTGCCGCCATCTAGTGACACATTTGGGTATTACTGGCTTGTAGTTCTGTATTATGTAGACATTTACTTTTTGTGACAATGTTTTAATGTTGTATTTATTCTGGTTTAGAAACCACACAGACACAGTTAAAATTCAACTTTACAATGACATTACAATGAATATTTCTTTTGAATTTGTTCAGCAGTTAATCGTCTCATTCTACTGAAAAACTGGTCTACATCATCTGTCTTACTGGGAATTAAGATCTGTTGACACATACACATCAGTTTGATGCACATGGAGCATCTGCTCCAGAATGTTTGCAGAGGCAGAAAAGCAAACTGGGCAAGCTGTGAAAGAGTACTCAACAGCATTCTGCAGTAAATGTAATGTGTCTGAACACTGCACCAATAACATGCTGGAGTGCTCTGGAGAGGATAATAAGGTGCAATTAAAAATATATTTATATAGTAGATAAAGAGGTGATAGCCCTAGTCATGCTTTACAGATGCTCTTTTCTGTACCCTCCATTATATTTAATACCAGTCAAATGTTTTCTTTATATTGCAACACAAATGTAAGCACACTGAGAAAATTATTACTGTGCCATATAGTTAATCAAATCTGTCCAAAACAAGAAAGATGTGCACCCACTCTGATTTAAAAGTGTGTTTGTGTATTAGTTTTCCTACTTTAGAATATCAGTATCTGTATGTAACCACAGCTCAGTGATGGGCATAATCAATTGCAGAGAATAATTTGGATACAAGTATCCAAAAGCTCGATATTCAGAGCCAACTCAAAGTCATTATGCAAAAAGTCAATTCAGAAAGAGATCTAAGGATCATTCCACTCTTGTCATACCTGTGAAAAAATCTTTGCAACAGATGAAGTAGAATGAAAAGAAACGTAAGTTTGCTATAAATTAATATTTCTCAAGCACTCAAACACTAATCAATCAAAACATGGAGAATAAGTCTGCTTATGCTGATATGATCAAAAATATACTGGAAAAAGCAGATATCTATGAGGAATATAAAAATTGTAAATAATGAAATATACCAAATCAAAAACAGTAATAGAAAGTACAATAATGATATACTTCCAACAAGTTAGAAAATGTACACATGGCATAGCATTCATGTGTTTCTGGACTTTAAAATTTTTTAGTCCTTTAAAGAGTCAGTTATCACATTATTGTTTTTAAAATATTTTGTAACAAGTCAAGTTAAAAAAACAGCAATAGAAGGCATCAGTGAACTACATTAAAAATATGAATTTAGGCGGTACTTTGCCATGTCACAAACAAAAAAATAACACTGAAATTCTTATTTGCATCTGCTAATCAATATTCAACATGTCAGAACTCTCTTTTACCATGATTAGTGCATAAGCCAACTGTCTTCTACACCTCAAATAATTACCATACCTTAAAACGTCTTTTTAACCTTCAAAATCTTAGAACACATTTGTCCTAATAGCATAATGAAGAGCAGACAAGCATCTCAGACACTGAAAAGAAGTCTTGCTAGATGTTTTGCCCAGCTCTGAATATATTTTGGACTTACGCAGTCACTTTTCTGGGACCACTTAGAGTTGAATTCTAACATTCTGTCTTTACTTTGTGGGAAGAAAGTTTAGCCACAAAGACAAATTAATGTGCAAAATGGAGTCCACTTATGAAACCCATTTGATGCAATGAAAAGTTAGATTTTTCTGACTTTTCTATCAGAAAATGTTAGTAAAATGTGTTGAGGAGAGCTGTCATTATGGAATGTCCTATTTTGGTCCTGGGTTTTCAGCTGTAAGGGGAAAAACTTAGTGTATAATTTGTAAAGTGCATTAGACTGTACCTCTCTGTTATACTAAGACATTCTATATCATTTCTACCGGTACACCACTACAGAGACAAGATCATACAACATTTTAATCTTTTATTTTTCTCTGTAATAATTTATACATAAGATGTCATAATCTATGAACCAGATATTTACCCACTACTTTTAATCTATTTAACTATTTTGAGATCTTTAGATAATGTTAAGCCACAAGAGTGTTTATTTAATCAGCCATTGGTATGTGAGTGTATTTCTCAACTATCTATGCAAAGACCTATGCCAAGTGCAAGTAATTTCATTACGAACAATTTAAATGTGGATTTGTTTTATTAGTCTGTTGAGCAACAATTGAGGATATCATTGTGACTCACTATACTGAAGCAACTTTTAAAATGGAAGGGAAACATTCAGTCACATTTGCTTATTTAAACAGCACACTTGTCTCAGCTTCTTATCAAGAGTTTTTTGTTTAAAGCAATCATCTTCTCCAATTACATATGACAGTATGCTCCAGATTCCTGTTTTGAATTATGATTGATTAAATTGGTTAAAATATTTTTTTAATGTTTAAGGTAAAAATGACAAGTGGGGATCTGAATGACATCTGCATCACTAAATGTGGACCTGAATTGTCAGGAGTAATTCTGAGCTTGGTTCTTCAAACACACATGGATTATGACTATATAAATGATTGGTTTTAAACTGTAGCATTTTCATTTGCCTGTTTTTATTTAGATTGTACCAATTTTGAAAGTTTTACTTATTTGTTTTAGAAGAGAAACAAAATGAAAAATTCAAAAAAGTTAAACAATTTCTTTTGGATTTATTGCTAGAGAAAGTTACATATGTTATTATGTTTTCTGTTGATTCCATTATTTTGTATTCTGCAGTTCAATTATGATAAATTATTAGTAAACTGTATGTTGTGGAAGCATCACTACGCACTATCTTACTTGGTGCATCTTGTTTATATTTATATTTAATAGTGTATATTTTATATTATATTTATAATGCTCATTTGGAAAGTTTTGATATGTAGCCAGGTGTAGAAGTAATACACCTGGCTACATATGAATGTCAGTCAGTCAGTGATCATCCAACCCGCTATATCCTAACTGCAGGGTCACGGGGTCTGCTGGAGCCAATCCCAGGGCGCAAGGCAAGGAACAAACCCTGGGCAGGGTGCCGGCCCACCACAGGGCACACACACCAAGCACACACTAGGGCCAATTTAGAATCGCCAATGCACCTAACCTGCATGTCTTGGGAGGAAACGGAGCACCGGAGGAAACCCACACAGACACGGGAGAACATGCAGACTCCACGCAGGGAGTACCGGGAAGCGAACCGGGTCTCCTAACTGCGAGCAGCAGCGCTACCCACTGTGCCGCCCCATACTGAATGTAGTAGTGCTTTATATACATGGTATGCTTATATAAAAGGTATGTAATATATCATATTTGATGTGCTGCATTAGATCATAAATTTAACCTTCTGATTACAACACATTTTACCAAGTGGAGAGTTAATACTATTTTAATAATGCATCATACTGTATAAAAAAGTACAGACTGTAAGACTTTAAACTGACATCCACACAGGGTTACTAAAGAACAACAGGAGTCTGCACTTTGATACTGTAGGAAGACATTGGTATGACAGAAAGTCACTCACATTAATGTTTCAGTAGATCAAAATGTGAATAAGCATTGTTTTGTTCTCAAAAATACTGATTTTAAGTTTTTAAAGCCTATGGCAAGAAAGATTTTGATTATTAGAAATAGGCATATGAACCATGCAAATCAGATACAGATAGAAATATGTAATTAACATTGTTGATAGTAAAACAACTGTGGACAACCTTTCAACATACTCTCAAATGGTTAACAACAGCATTGAGGAA